>NC_134242.1:22614022-22914022 GCF_965152275.1 Natator depressus | reverse complement strand
TGTATGTATGCAATTATAAATTGTGGTGGCACTCCTATGCTTTATGGTTTTGAGAACAGGGTTGTACAGGTGATAACTTGCTTGTGCTTATATTTCTCACACTGTGAGTAAGGCATTTATCCTGTGAATAACTGCCAAGACACTTGCTGCCTTATAGTTGCTTACCATGTTTGGACTGAAGCTAAAACTAGGAATCATGTGGGTAGGGTAGGGACTGCTTTTGACAGTGGAAAAACTACTTCTAGACATGGAATTGCTTGTCTACACGGCATGGATGTAAAGTATATGCATAGCTTAAAGAGACACTGGTTAAAAATCATGTTTTTAATAAACAAATGTCTTCACCCAATATTACAAATATAACTCTAGATTTTAATATAAATCTTACGTAGCCAGTTTTAAAAATGAACAAATAAACAAAAAACTCCCGTACGCTATAGGGCCTAGTGAGATATATAGCTATGGGGGAAGGAGAAAAGTCAAGGGTGGCAACATGGCTATAAGCTTGGGATGTAGGAACAACATACCCTCATATCTCAATGTCTGTACTTTGACCCGTCAACCTTTTACCCCCAATCAGGAATATTATAGATTATGTATTCGTTATGCCATCCAATCCTAAACCAAACTTCACACCCCTTGGTAATCTGTACGTTATTCCCTGATAACAAGTAATTTATATGCTTCAACTCTGTACCATTCACTTTTTTTAAATATAATCTTAATAAAATTTTTAATGGAGAGTGGTAAGGAAAGAAATTAGCCTTCAGTGAGTATGAGGAGATGATTGGATGTCGGAGACGACATGCCTGTGCGGCTAGGAAGGTGTTTTGGGACTAATTCACACAGAGGCAGTTAACACCATGGGATGGGTTAAGGTTTCCTAGAGCCAAAAAGAGGGACTGAAGACAGAAGCCGAATGGACACACATGAAAAGGATGAGGGGAAGGATTAAGATGTATCCCTTTAATTAAGCTAAAAGGAGAGGTGTAGCTACCTTGTTCAGTGTAGTAGAGGAAGGTAGAAACTGGAGTGTAGGGGATCTGGAGGAGGTTAAAAGGAAGAGTTCACTGTTCTTAAGGAATGTGGAGATACAGATTTGGAGCTTATGGGGAAAAACAAGATCAGATTTAGAGAGGTAAGTGAGGGGTGATGGGAGGAGAGAGGAGAGAAAATTCTTTCCGAGATGGAGAGGGGGATAAAAGGGCATATTTGGAGGGAAAGAGAGAAAAGTAGGGGTGAACAGAGAGCTTACAATAAGGGAGAATGAGCCAGGAATGGATTTAGTGAATGGTATGGGCCTCAAAGGAGGTGGGGAAAAAACAAACGTAGGAGGGATGGAAACAACCAAAGGAGAGGCAAAGAACTAAGCCTAATACGAAGATAGGAGTATTCAAGTTTTAGAAATCAGGCTTTTGGTTAATATATGGAGCAACTGGGAGACAAAAGTGGAGTGGGGTGATGCTCTTAATACTGAGAGGGAATTTCAGATGTAGCGGGTGAAAGGAAGGGGAAGTGTGGCAACATATATAAAGTTAATGGTATTAAAGCCTGGCAGGCAGAAAAGTTATGAGGTTGGGTTGAAGAGAAGATGGATTTGAAGCATGTGAGACATCAGTAAAGGTGATGAGGAAGAAAATGAAATATGGAGAGTTGAGAGCCAGAGGGGTTGATGATGGGGAGGATGAGGCAAAAGAGCTATGGGGAATAGAAGACAGAAATACATGGGAAATGAACAGCAGGGTGGAGGGAATAAGTGGAAATCTCTGCCTCCCTAGGGTTTATTACAATGGAGCTGTCCACTGAAAACAGTTTTTGCTATCAAGGTGATGAGGTGTCTGGAGACCAATGTGTGTCGTGGCTTTAAGTGGAGTTCTGGCTATTGCTAGTCAGGCCTAGCCTACTTCATAATAATTTTACATAGTTTGGAATTGGACACGTTAACTTTCTAAAAGAATATTCATGAGTTTTCTTTGTTTCTTTCTCCTCCTCCCCAGGGAGCCTTTTGCTGCGCAGCATCAATACATGCGTCAAATGCTGAGAAGCTTTTCTGATCCTTTTGGACGAGATCCATTTCTCAGTATTACGGAGGGTGGCGAAAGAGCTCGAGATCAAAGAGGACACCGTGATTCTCAGGTTGCTTTGAGAGGAAATCGGAGAGTAAGTCCTTTCATAATCTCAGGATTTTTTTCCTTTACCAGTAATTAATTATTTCAGGTATCTGGCATAACACTTCGATTTGAGACTCTAACCTGGTCTAATGGATGGGACACTGGTCTGGAAATAGGAGATCAAAGTTAAATGCCTGGCCTTACGGTTAGCCTATGTGATGTTGGTCTAGTTACTTAATCTCTCTGAGCTTCCATTTCCCTATCCCTAAAATGGGGATAATGATACTTGCCTTCCTGTTGTAAAGTGCTTTATGATCTCTGAATGAAAAGCACTATAGAAGAGTTTTACTTAACAGCTACAAATGAGTTTTTAATGTTAGAACTGGTCATGAAGTAAACACTTGTGCGTGGCTAATGTTTAAATAGCAGGAAATAAAATTTTCCAATGGAAGAGTTTTCCCTAAACTTCTCTTTATTTTTACATATGAATTTCCTTTATTTCATAATGTTAAAGGAAAGATTTTTTTAAAGTGGGTATATAAGTTATGCCTTTAATTTATAAACTGATCTCTTGGGCCTACGTAATTATACACACAAATGTAGTCAAGAATTTATGCATTTAATTATTAGGATCAGTATGAGGGTGCATAAATGTTGTTCCAGTTGAAAATCTGCCCCTAAATGTGTATGGCAGATTAAATCAGCAAAGTTGGATGATACATGGCTAGCCACTATCAATGTCCTTTAGCTGTCTGAAGCTACTGGCCTGCAAAGCCTCCACAAGCTATCTGCTCTTTGAAGTGGAGAGGCTGCAGTCTGTAGAAGAAGACCTGTAATGCTGTGGGCCCTAAGTTTTTGGTTTTCCATTTAATTTACTTACTTACCAAAATCAAATGATGTTGGCCTCAGAATAGTTGTGGGTCTTGCTTTCTCCATAATTAATTCAGTTATGTCTGAGCCTAAGTATTGTAATGGCTTGTCATTAACTTTGAATTTCCACCTTCATGGGTGTAAAACGCACTTGAAACCTAGACATCTAAAACTGTTGGAATAATGTTAAGCCTTATACAATTTCTTTACTTTGAATTGATGCTTCATATTCTACATTCAGCCTGATCCTTAAATGTCTTGCCTCCAGTTATATGGCTGTAACAATTAAGGAGGATCAGGTGAATGATATGAAATCTAATAATCCTTGAGGCTGTCTGCAAAAGAGAAGAAAATTGGCAACAGTCTGTCTTATATAAAGTACACTTTCAACGGATGAGTCGTGCAGTGACAATTGTGGCAATGTTTCTGTTTCTAAATCTAATCTGATTTCTTGGTTTAGAAAGGATATATGTTTTTAAATAACATGACAAATATATTTTATGTTCAAAGCATTTGGACTTTGTTTTAAATTAGATATGAACCACTGGCATTTAGTTCAAGGATAACACAACTACAGGGGGTTGTGGAACTTTGCCAGAATCAGTCACTGTAATTCAAACTTATATATTTGGAGCTTAATAAACATAGCTGGAGCACAAGCTGTCACCTGCAGGTCAAAAGGGTAACTGCCAGATTCTTTCCCCTATGCTTATAAACTGAAAGTTAGTTTAAACTATAGATAGAGTTGGACCCACTTGGGGTCTGATTCTGCTTCCATTAAAGTCCGTGGGAGGAGTAGGCTCTCGGGCTTCAGTTCAGCAAATGCTTAAATATGGGCTTGACCTTATTTTAAAAAAACAACAAACAAAAACACAGTGGTATTTCTCACTGTCTAATCTCAACAAATCTGGGGCACGGAGGAACATGAGTTGTGGTTGGGAGGAGCTTAGTGTTTGGGGACACTGAAGTATTTTGAAAGAGCACCAAGAAAAATACATCTGCCTGGTCTTGGTGCCTAAAGTCACGCCAATATCCTTTTTAAAAAAAAAAAAAAATCCTTGTGGTTGCCCTAAAACAGTGGCCAAGTTACACAGAAAACTTAGAGCTGGATACTGTGACCTGATGGTGGTTCCTTAGCTGGTATATAGAGACATATCAGTGTCTTTATTACAGATTTAAATTACACACTTTGAGAAGAATTAATTTATTTAAAAGCTTCAAAACTTTTTTGTCTGATTTCATGCTGGTAAATTATCCAGTCATTAATGAAAGTACAATTCCTACTGTATTTAAGTAAATTATAGTGCCTAAGCTTCATTTTAAAAAGGAATAAAATGTATGTTGCAACAATCTGGGAGCAATCGCATTTGTTGTTTTATGATTTTAACTATTCTTCCAGGTTTGTTTGAACACTGTTTTCTAAACGGATCACAAAGCTTGTTTAACGTTCTTTGGTGGCGGTGAGGGTGGTGGAAGAATACAGTGCATTAACACCTGCAGTAATACTCTGATTTCTTAAGTTGTCTTCAGTGTGTCTGATTCGAGCTGTATCTTTTCATATTTATGAATTTTTAGTTTCTTTTAATAAACAGTTGGATTTTGGTTACCACAGCTATTAAGTAGAACTGGTTGAGAAAAGTTCCAAAAAATTCAAAATTGCTATAGAAAAAACTCCAAAGTACTGAATTTCTTTTTCCATTTTCCAACCTGCTCTACTGCTGAGCAAGCCACCTTCATGAATTGTCTTCAGATTTGGCTCTCTATATGTCCAGTCATAGTGCAATAAGAGCTTTTTTATGGATTTAAACTATTAGGCAAATATTAAATGGTTTTACATTTTTTATTATAAAATTAAGGATATTTAATTTATAATTGACCATGATCAAAAACTAAATTGTTTAGATATGAAAGGAAGTTGTGACAGTTACTTGTGCATTTTTTCCCAATACTAGCCATCAGCCTTAGCTGCAATGTATATGGCTCCATACAGTGTATAATATTCTGCAATCAGATATTGTATTCCATTTTGAACTTGCATTATTAGAAAGTGTTATACCCTTATGAGCTATGCACATTTATTTAGGTGGCTCTCTGTGTGTGTGTGTGTGTGTGTGTGTGTGTGTGTGTGTGTGTGTGTGTGTGTGTAAATTTAACATCTCATCCTTATTTCGTGGAAATTTAAATTTGTTTTCCAGCATTTGAACTGTTCTCTCAGAAAGGGATATTCAAGACCAACTAGTCAATTTTACAGGCACTGTATCTGATGGTGTTCATAGCTGCATCTATTTATGCATCTGTATAAGAATATATTTATGCACTGTGGATTTATTAGTCTTCAGACTGTTCTGAATGTGACGATAGATATACTTAGAACTTCTTTGCAATGACCTTTGAAACTGCTGACATGGTAGAGTAGATTTGGTTTATCCTGAGGGATCTGAATATTTTAGAGAATATGTATATATTTCATTTTTAAGTCTACATTAATCTCTTGCATTACATAAAATGAGAGCTTATGAGTAGATCAGATGCATCACTTACTTCAATTTTTCTGCCGTAAAATTTATGCCAGCCTTTTGTAATTTAGTTATGTAAATTTGTATGTCAAGTAGAAACAGACTTGTTGGTTTTAATTAACCTCTCTGTAACTGCCTCTACTACATAAGCAGAATTAAGAGTGTGTGGGGAAGCAAGGGACGTTTGAAGTACACCTTATGTTTTAATTACCTTTGGTATAAAGGTTGCTATGATACACAGATGTTTCTTCTATTATATTTGTGTAAATATGATTTATTCAGCATGGGTGCAGTCATCTTTTTTTATTTGGAAATAATTGTACTGCTGTGTCTACAGAAAACTGCTTTGTGTTATGTTGTTTTATCATATTATAAATCACTGAGGTCCCCTTAAATGACATTTTTTAAAAATTTTACCAAAAACCTATTATTTCAGTTGCTGTATGTGAAAGTGCACTGGATTTCTTTTAAGCATGATGCATAACAGGTACAATAATTAAAAGGAACTGGTACTTTTCTTCCAGGCAGTGAGCTGCTCCCTCATGCCCTTTGGCAGTTTTGGTAGCATGGTTAGTATCCTGAGAGAAATAGCCCTTGTAACTTTTGCTAACATCTATGTATTGTCTTTCTGACTGAAACAGGAATAAATCATAGCTACATGGTGCTTGCTAACTACTGTAGTTGCTTGTTAGAAATGCTGAGTGATATAACTAAGGAATGTTTTTACCTAGTGGGAATGTATGTTTTTATCTAGTGAAAATGCTGAGATTGAGTAAAATATTCCACTGATATCAAGTTTGATACTGCTGCTGAAATTTTATTTTCAAAGTAGTTTGATTTGCCCTTTTAAAAATTGATATACTTTTGTTTAATCTACAAAACTTTTGGGGGAAAGATAATTTCTTTTGCTAGTATTACTAGCAGGGCAATATTGGCTCTAGGACCAGAACTTGAATTGTGCCAGTGTTTTTAGTTTGTTGAGGAATGTCCTCAATAGCTTGCGGGGGGGGGACGTAGCTGGAAAAAAAAATTTTTTTTTTACATTCCTTGAGCACAAATATCTACACTCAAAAATCCACAGTAGTTTCTAAATATTTATGCTTTGAAATGTTGAACTCATCTGTTCCTCTATCAAATACATTTCTGTTTCGTCTGAATTCTTCATTCTTGCCTCTCTAACACTTATAATTGGAGCAAACAAACACACAGAACCACCATTTTTTGCAAAACTCTCAGCCCCGTATCACTGTCATTCTTTGGCCCTTGTAGCCAACTCAGAAACAACATAGAACAACTCTAACAAATGGAGACGTTTTCCACAATGATTGTGCCTCTGACACAATTATTGCAGGATGGGTGGAGAGTACAGTACAGAAGAAAATGGGAATACTGAGTGCTTTGACAGGAACATGCACACTAGCTTGTGGTGTGGTTGGAAGTCAGCATTCTGATATAAGACGTTCAAATGATACACAAGCTCCTTGCTGCTTTGCAGTTAAATAGTTGATGAGGAAATGTTTCCATAGCTATACCATGTTCCTGCTGATATCAATGATACTGGTTCTCCAAAAGAAAAGTAGACAGATGTAGTGTCATTAGCTTCTTCATTGATGGTGAAAGAAAATAACACTGTCAAGAACCTTCTAAGCAATAATATCTTCTGTATATGTGAGTGAATGTGAAAGTCATGGCCACCATTAGACTTTCTGGATGAAAGAAGAGAGTAGAGAACTTGTAGGACCCAAAAACATTGATAACATCTCCTTTGACAAGGAAAATCTCTCTCTCACTCTAAAGTGTGCACTAGTCTGATCTGCCTGTTGCACTCTTAATGAAACAGTCACGATTTTCAAATCAAATTCAAAAATGGAATTTTGGTGACAATGTATTTACCATATGTGTAAGTGTTTAAATTGGCTTTAGGAATGGACATCCTTAAATTAAACTTACTCAGTCAGCATAATTGTATGTTTTGAAGTATATTTTAGGGAGCAGTATAGTAACAACCTGTAATTTCTTCCCTGTCAGGACAGAGAGAGATGCTAAACGTAACTTAACCTGAACAAGCCTATATCACTGGATTTTCTTCAGACCCTTGACAATAATTACACCATTTGCAAAGGCTCACTTTTCTCCTTCAGGCCGTCCCTTTTGATATGGACATGTTTTCTCATGAGATTTTGTGCCGCACTGGGATTAGCTGCTCACTTTATAGTTTTGCATTTTAATTCTGAGTCATTTGTCAGTGATGTGCAAAGATTTCCTTCCCATCCCTACTCCAGGATGACCATGAAAATCATTTTTCCATAGTGCTTTCCTGAAACAATATGTTGTGAATTATGCAATTAACTTTTAAACTGTGAAGAAATGCTTACTTATGCAGTACGTATGAAACAAATAAAGCCTCCAGTAATTCATTAGGTTAACCCAATGTGGTGCATGCTAGTCAGAAAGGAGTCACTCATATACCTCCTGCTTCTCTTAGGTCCGCTGTCTGCTTTATCCAAAGGAGATATAATGCATTTGTGTAAATGTAAGTCTTGTGACTGAGAATTATAAAAATTGGAGGCTACTCAAAGGTCTGTCACGCAAATGTCTTTCTTGATATGTCTGTTTCTGATCAGAACACCATTCCACGCCTCTTTCTGCCTAATGAAGTTTAGCCATGAGTAACAAATATTGGTATGTCATGAAAGAAATGTGATCTAGATGAAATTACTATAGGGTGGAAACACAACTGGTTGAAAGACCATATCCAAAGAATTATCAATGGTTAGCTGTCATACTGGGAGCAAGTATCTAGTGGAACCCTGTAGGGGTCTTTCCTGATGCACTACTGTTTAATGCTTTCATTAATTACTTGGATTATGAAGTGGAGAGAATGGTTATAAAATTTGCAGATGACACCAAGCTGGAAGGGATTGCAAGCACTTTGGAGGACAGGATTAGAATTCAAAATGACATTGACAAATTCATGAATTGGTCTGAAAACAAGATGAAATTTAAAAACGACAAGTTCAAAGTATTACATTTTAGAAAGGGAAAAATCAAATGCACAACAACCAAATGGGGAATAACTGACTAGGTGGCAGTTGAAAAGGATCGATGTGGATCATAAATTGAATGCGAGTTAACAAAGTGACACAGCTGTGAAAAAGGCTAATATCACTCTGGGGTGTACTAACAGGAGTGACATATGTAAGACATGGGAGATAATTGTCCTTCTCTACTGAGCACTGGTGAGGCCTAGCTGAAGTTCTGGGCACCACCCCCTCAGAAAGATATGGACAAACTGAGTCTGGAGGAGAGTGACAAAAATGATAAAAAGGTTTAGAAAACTTGACCTATGGAGAGAGGATAAAATACTGGGCATGTTTAGTCTTTAAGAGAGGACTGAAGGGGGATCTGATAAGTCTTCAGATATATTAAAGGCTGTTATAAAGAGGACGGTGGTCAGTTTTTCTCCTTGTCTACTGTTAGAAATAATGGGTTTAATCTGCAGGAACGGAGATTTAGGTGAGATATTAGAAAAGTTTTCATAACTATAAGTGTAGGTAAGCTTTGGAACAGTCTCCACAACCTCCTCTGAAAATCCCCATCATCGCTGGAAGTTTTTAAAAGCAGGTTGGACAAACACCTGCCAGGGATGGTCTAGGTTTATATGGTCCAGCTCCAGCACAGGGGGCTGAACTTGGTGGCTTCTTGAGGTTCCTTCTAGTCTTATATTTCTATGATTCTATAAGGAATTAAATACATTTCCTGCATATTTTAAATGAGATTATGAATTTATTGTAAATTTCAGTTTGAAAATTGATCTGGTTTTGAAACCTCCTCCTCCCCCACCTCTTTGTTTTCTCATTGCCCTCTGCTTTCCTTTTGAAAAATAACTGTGTTTCATAATACACATAGATGAGATGACAGTCCACTACAGCTTGTTTTGGTTATGCATCTTGGTAAGTAAACAGGTCTATTCAAGGATTGATTTCATGTACTGCTAGATATAAAACAAAATAACTTTTTTTTTCCACTAGAATTGTTCTTGAATTAGGTATATAGTGTCTCGTTTTCAAACTTGGTTGCCTTAGTTTGTAGTGAAGGAAATGTCTTGGCTCAAAAAAATTTTGTGGATGTCTAAAGCTATTACATTTAGTAAATTTATCCTATTGTGGATTTCAGATTTTCCTATATTAAAGAGCTATGATAGTATTAAAAATATACTGTTTGTTTTGTTTTATTGAAAATGCCTCTAGAGTGTCTCATTCTGCCTTTCACTCCCTCTATGGCAGGGGTGGGCAAACTTTTTGGCATGAGGGCTACATCTGGGAATAGAAATTGTATGGCGGGCCATGAATGTTCACAAAATTGGGGTTAGGGTCCGGGAGGGATGAGGTGCAGCTGGAAATGAGGAGTTCAGGGTGCGGGAGGGGGCAGGGGGTTGGAGTGCAAGAAGGGGTGCAGGCTCCAGCTGGGGGTGTGGGCTCTGGGTGGGGATGGAGATGAGAGGTTTGGGGTGCAGGAGGATGCTCCAGGATGGGATCAAGGGGTTTGGAGGGCAAGAGGGGGATCAGGGTTGGGGCATGGGGATAAGCTCAGGGATGCAGGCTCAGAGAGGCGCTTACCTCAAGCGGCTCCCAGAAGCAGCGGCATGTCCCTTCTCCACCTCTCATGCGAAGGCACGGCCGGGGCTCTGCACACTGCCCCATCTGCAGGCACCGCTTCTGCAGCTCCTATTGGAGCACCAGAGGGAGCCATTGGAGGACATAGGAGCTAGAGGGAGCCATGACGCAGCTTCCGGGAGTCACGTGGAGCAGCCCCCTACCCTGCTCCGCTGCTGGAGTGCCAGACCGGGGCCATGCCACAGCTTCTGGGAGCCGCATGATGTGGCCCCCAACCTTGCACCCTGGCTAGTGCACCGAAGCAGGGAAAGCCCCAGACCCCGCTCCCCAACGGGTCTGGCCCGCGGGCCATAGTTTTCCCACACCTGCTCTATGGAGTTCATAGCACTACCTAATGAGACATTTGCTGAACAACTGCTTACAATGTCTGAAGAATTTCACTGATTACATTTGGAGTCCACTCTAGATCCTCATTCATGTCCTTTCCTGGCTGACTGCTTTATGTTTATGAATGCAACCAGTGAGATTTGCACATTAGAGATGCTCTGTCTACCTTGGGGTTCTAAGGGATGGAGAGGCATATTGCAGTTCTAGTTTGTTTGATTCTCTGGATTGATTCACCAGAATTGACAGTCAGTCACAAAGAGAGGTTTAAAGGTACAGAGACTCCAAACAATAGTTTTCCCCTGTAGCTAATAATTTCTCTCCTCCAACAGAATTCAGATTTCAAGGATCCTTTCTTTGCAATGGACAGAACTATATCAAACATGAGAAACAGTATGCTAGAACTGCAAAGAAATTTTGTAAGTACATTTCAAAAATTCAGTCTTAAAAGTATTATTTATATTGAACAATGTGACGTTGCACTCTATATGATTTTATGAAAATATGCTAATGAGTGTGAATATAATGTAACTGGAATATGCTTCATGCAGAAGGCCTCTTATAAGGTATCATTACAAAGCTTATAATCTACTGAGTGTGTTCATCCTATTTGTATAAATGTATCGTTCTTGTATCTGAAACTAGAAAGATGAAATATAACCCTGAGGTGCTATTGTAATTATGCAAAGTGTGGGCCATTAATGGTGGTTTGGAATCTTGATGGCTCCCATCAACCAGGACTATTGACTATGGATGGCTCTATTTGCTTGCAGGCCTTCCTGTGAGTCAGGCTGGGAGGAATGAGGGCTTGGACTCTTACAGTGACATATGATCATGTCACCTGAACTAGAATCCATCTTTAACCTGGTGCTTTTCCGATTAGAAGGATGGGTGGGAACCCGGTGAGGGACAAAGGATTCCCGCCTTATGCAAAACACACATAAGGGGGAGGAACAGAACAAAGGGGGTGCAATCATGAGAAGTCCCCTAGCTACCATCTGAGCTGGAACAAGGGCTGTACCAGGGGAAAGGATTGTGCCCAGACTAGGAAGGCGTCCAGTCTGTGAAAGAAACTTATTGAAACATCTCTGAGAGTGAGATTTTATCTGTATCCAGTTTTCTTACTGTATTAGGCATAGCCTTGCGTGTTTTATTTTATTTTGTTTGGTAATTTACTTTGTTCTGTCATTACTTGGAACCACTTAAACCCTACTCTTTGTATTTAATAAAATCACTTTTTACTTATTAATTAACCCAGAGTATGCATTAATCCCGGGGAGGCGGCAAACAGCGAGGCATCTCTCTCTATCAGTCTTATAGAGGGTGAATAATTTATGAGTTTATCCTGTATAAGCTTTATACAGGGTAAAAGGGATTTATTTGGGGTTTGGACCCCACTGGGAGCTGGGCATCTGCGTGCTAGAGACAGGAACACTTCTTAAGCTGTTTTCAGTTAAGCCCGCAGCTTTTAGGGGATGTGGTTCAGACCTGGGTCTGGGTTTGCAGCAGGCTAGCATGTCTGGCTCAAACCAGGTAGGGCACTGAAGTCCCAAGCTGACTGGGGAAACAGGCTCAGGGCTAGTCTCAGCACATCAGCTGGCAGTCCCAAGGGGTTTCCTATGATCCAACCCATCACAAACAGAATAATAGTGTTTAAAACAGTTATTCGGGAAGTCCTATAAAAAGCCATATTATGATTCCCTATGGAGTGCAGAGAGAAAATGTGTGGGGTTTTTTTTTTGTTTTTTTTTTTGCCCAGAAAGTATTTGTTTTAATTCTTTATACTATCAGTTGTACTCCAGTTATGTCTATGTACTGGAGTAGAATGTGGTCAAATGTGTTTAATTTATTAAAGTGCTCTGGTAAAACAGTTTTGGCATTATCAGTACTGAAGACAATAGAACACACAAACATTTTGATACCCTTATCCTCCCAAATACATTACATGACCTTTTTATTATTTAAGTGCAGACTGCGTGCTTTGTTCTGTATATGACACACATGCAAAGTCAGTTCCTTCCGTTCTGAAGTACCAGTCCTGCAATAAACTCTACAAAAGCACATCCCACTGAAGTCAGTAGGGCTATATGTGGGCAGAGGGGTCCCTTTGTGTGGATAGTCTGCGTGCTCGGGGCTTAAAGCAAGATTCACTGGCAAATACAGAGGATATTGCAAACTCAGGCTCTTTTCCCCCTATTTTTTCCTGATATAATTCCTCAAAAGTAATATTGAGATGGAGAAGGTGTCTAATGTGGGATACTGTTCTTTCTTCAAGTTATCTGTCAACTTTAATATTTTTATTAATTTGAAGTATATCAATTTCAGGATCATCTCTCACTCAATCCAGATGCACACTCATTCAGTTCTTCTTCTGTGATGACCTATTCCAAGATAGGTGATGAACCACCAAAGGTTTTCCAAGCTTCAGCTCAGACTCGCACAGCTCCAGGAGGTGTAAGTATTCTTGAGACATGGCTGAAGAGTGTTGTTAAATTGTCCGACTGTATATTAATGCAGACTCAAGTTCAGTCTCCTTTAAAATGCTTACTGGGGTAAATCGTTTCCATAATTTAGAAAGATATACACTCTGTTACACCATTGCTATATCTTAGAGTAGATACTGTTTGAAAATACTCTTTAAGGCATTATATCCTGGGCTATCCCCCCCCACTAAAGCTACTTTTATACCCATTTTCTCAAAAGCTGAATAGATGAGTGATACTGCTACCAGTTCTGCATTTGCTGCTTTTTGAGCCAGTGTGTAATGTTATATTCCTTTTGCCTATTGGGGTATATTTACACCTAAATATTTGCAATCGTAAGAGACTAAAAAAGTCTGCATTTATACATGACTTTACCTCAAATCACTTTATGTACCCATAATAGTGCAAAATAGCTACTTCAAATTATCTGTTGAGCGTAAGTACTTGACTTTTAAATGCTTACATAATGCTTCAGATGAAGATGCCCTCTCATTACCTTTGTTGCAGCTGTTGTGCATCTAATTCTGCTAAGAAATTCAAATTTAAATTTGAACCCTCGAGCAATGTTCATGAAAGATTATATGCAAGCAGTATGAGTCTGTTGAAAATATCCCACAGCCAATCATGTCAGAGCTCAAGCCAGCACTTAGTTATCAGAAAGGCTCTAATAATATACCTATGAACACAGTGATAAGCAGTGGACAAGAGGTTTCAGACCAGTCAACGTGACAGCCTCGTAATTAGTTGCCCTTTCATATAGAGAATACCAACACATACTTATCTGTTCTGTTGTCAAGGAGAATGTTTAAGACTCTCTGCAGGGGTTATATTTAGGCTGGGCTCTGACAGATTTTGAAACAATTAATAATAACCTGCATGCATATTCTCTTCTTAAAAAACGTTGGGTGGTAATATTATCTTTCCTGTCTGCTAACAGTGGGATGAGTATTGTTTGCTCGATACTTTGTTTGAGCTATCAGTCTTTCAGCCAGTGCAACAAAAATAGATTCAATAGGAAGCATCTGTTTTTTTCATAAACTTCATTTTAAAGCAAATTTATTTTGAGTTTAAAATAAAACTCTGAAAACTAATTTGGATAATCCGCTTTTTCAATTGAAGTAGCAATTACAATATAATTTCCCTTCTTTGAGCAGATCAGAGAGACTAGAAAAGCACTTAAAGATTCTGAAAGTGGGCTGGAAAAAATGGCTGTTGGTCATCACATTCATGATCGTGCCCATGTAATTAAAAAATCAAAGAACAACAAAACTGGTGATCGAGAACTGAATCAAGAATTTATCAACTTGGATGAATGTAAGTCTTCCAGCACACACCTGATTTTTTAGAAAGTGCTGATTTGTTGATCTGGCCCCTTCAGTGGGTGTCAAGTTGGACACCTAAAACGTGAGGATCCCAAAATCATCAGTCACTTTTGAAAATACTATTCGGGGGTGGGGGGCGGGGCGGTGGCGGCGGTGTTTGGTCATACTTGAGGGTAATCTGAGTGGTAATGTTTTATGGTTTTGAATGGACATTAATATATTAAATTATATAAAAATTCCAGTTACAAAACTTTGTGTTTTAATGCAATTGCTTTGGTTAGTGATGTAGCAATTGTAGCTAAATACTCTCTCCTATGTTTTCATCAAGTTTAAACAAAAATGTTTGTCACTGTTTGCAGCTGAGGCCCACATATTTGATGAGGAATGGCAGAAGGAGATTATGAAGTTTGGAACATCTGGAGCTAGATGCAATTTAGAAGCTCCAAAACACAGAAGTAACTGTCATATAAGCAGGGAAGATACATCAAGGAGGTAGAAATGATTTCTGTAATGGCTCTACTTGTGCTGATACGCTCATTTTCTTCTAAGAAAAAGGAAAGACTATGCCCTATTTCATTAATAAGAACTTCCTGTTAGGAGCCTTGAGAAGAAGTAATATACTTACTCTCTGCTTCAGAGATTATGTAGCTGAAGTGTAATTCAGAGTAGTATTTTGATATAACTAAAATTTGAGGAAATACTAGGTGTGGCTTTCAGAAGTTTTGACTATTTAACCTATTTGGTTATATTTCGACTTGTAAATTTTACAATTTTATTTTTTTAGATAAGTATGTTTTTATCTCAAACAATGAGAGAGAGAGAGAACTGATCACATGCAAACTGGGTTCACTGCATTAAGGCTGAATCCTTAACTCTTTACTCAGAGGTGGATTGGTCCATCCCCCTGAGGAAAAGAGCAGGAGAAGGCAGAAAATTGCTGTATTCCTCTCCTGGCAGTATCTCCTGTGGTGAGATGCACAGGTTCAGGAGGAGACAAGGCCATCCAACCCCAGAGACCAGGGAATCTGTTGGGAGGAGCATGCCCCATATCTATGGATGCAGGTGTCTGTCCTGCATAGATTGTTTTCACCATGCTGCTCTTTTGGTCTTTTCTTATCAGCATAACTCTAGTAGGAGGTATGCTGCCTTTGTCAGCTGCTTTGGTATCGACCATGGAGGATATGCAACAAGAGTTAATGTTGGCTCAAACTAATTTCTGGAGTGAGTAGGGAATACTGTGGTAAGAAGCACTAGTTCTAGCTACACCTTTTCCCAAACCGTGCAGAGTGCTTTCCATGTGTCACTTCTGCATAGCCCTAAAAGGGAAACACTGCCAAACTGCAGAGGCTGCATTTGCCCCTCCTGCAGTATTCCATGGGCAAGTTGTGCTCATGTAAACTGAGACAAATCCAGCTCTTGATTACTGCTCAGTTTTTAATCAGGCACAGTTCCCATTCACTTCAGTGAGTTCTGCCTACATGCCATTTTGCAGCTGTCTCTTATCAAATACATAGGTACACAATAAACTCAACAAAAAGCCGAGGCTGCTAAAGTTTCTCATTCACTGAAACATGTTAGTAGTTTTACCAGCAGAGGATGTTTCTAAGTTGTAAAATAGCTAAAATACATATAATAAAGGCTTACCTAAAAATAACTAGATTATCCGTTACGTGTTTTGTAAATGGTGAACAATATGATGCATTAGCCAAGTTTTTTTTTTCCAAGTATCATACAATGGTTTTGATTGTGTTTTGGTTTTTTGTTTCAGGGAGAAACCCCACCCAAAACCACTGATTGCAGGATCCAGAAAACCCGAAGTTTCTGTGGAGAACCTCAATGTGAAAGGATCGCATGTCCCAATCAAAACCAGCAAAAGATAAATGGCGTGTATAATGATTTGGATGGGTTTTTTGTTTTGGTGGTTGTTTTTTTTTCAGAGAAGATAATGGTTCTGGATCGTATGTATAAGACCAATCCCTGGTTTTTAAGTATTAGTGGGCCTTGCTCGTCTAGTCATTTGACCGCTGAATGTTCTTGAAGACACCATCTCTTTGGCTACTACATCTGGTTCTGAGCAATAAAAGAAAATATTTACCACTGAAAAGCACTTTATTGGGTTATCACTTTCCTGTATATTGTAAACTATAATATTTTGCCTTCCAAGGCTTTTTTTCCTACAATTATGCTAATCTCTTAAACTTTTCAGCAGGCTTGGTGGTGAAACTACATCTATTACCCATGCAATACAGCTTACACAGGAACTCAGTTCACTTTTTGTAAAATTATTTTTTGTGGCTGAAGCAATACCGGTGTGGTTTTGGTGAAATTAGATTTAAAATTACACTTTAAAATTATTAAATAGCATGTAATTTACATGCTATTGTACAATCGCCAGATTCATGGTAATTGCCCTGATTTCAGAATGTTAACGGAGTCTAAAAATAAGTGGTCAAGTAACTTGTTTTTAAGTAAAATTTAAGTTTATCGACATTCTTATTTATCACTTTTGGATAGTTGATTTTCTGTACATAGTTCGTTAATTTCAATGGCTTTATATTGTATCTCCTAAGTGGTTCTACATCCTTTGTGTGTTTCCACTGAAGGTGTGACCCATTGCAGATTCTCCATACTAGGGCTAGAATTAAGTAGCATGATGGGTTTTCTATTTTCTGTGGCAATATACTGCAGTTCCCTTGTATGGACAATAGATATGACTGTTGGCATTCTTAACCAGATTGGTTTGGGAATCAAATTTGGTTCAACAGACTGTAAAAGTATATGAACTAAATGCTGAATAATTACACCATTCCCTCTGTAAATGATAGTTTTAAAAACATATGTGCAGGAAATGCTACCTGTAGTCATTCTTATTCTTCTATCAGCTAAGTTTGTGGCTATGTTGTATCATTTTATGTCCTGATTTTTAATTTAAAGGAATCCAGGATCTGGTAAAGGTAAAAATTGTTGAGCTCCCTTGAAAATTTTACTATTTCAAAGTTCTTCCCTTGTTTGTACTTTTTGTTTTCTTTTTTAAAAGTTTCCTTGGCTTAAAATTATTAGGCGAAAACAGACTGAATGACTTATTGGGAAAAGTAAACCTCTTAATGTATGTTATCTGTGTCAAAGTTCATGCACCATTTTGTTACTTGGAAGGAATTGTAGATGATATATAAATACAAGCCTGAACAATGAATCTATTAGTATTTTTAAGTTACAGCGTTTGACTTCTCATGGCCAAGATGTACACTTTTTTAATCATAGCAACCTCCAAGGTGTCTTTAAAACATGTTTACTCTTAAACCATATTGATTTTTTTCCCCTGCAGATCCCTAAATTATTTAATATTATTATTCTTGCACATAACATGCCCTGTTTAATTGTATTTTTGGAATGGAAGACTCCGTTTTTTCTCTCTGCTTGCTTAATGCAATAAGTTTTCTTCAAGTATTATAGTAAAATCCAGTGTCTATGGTTTAATGTTACTAAGATCCATATGTAGTTCATACATCTTAGAGTCAGATCAGACTTATTTACAGATAATAGTTCTTAATCTGAAAATGTACTGTCCTTATATACTAACCAGTGTACAAATTTGTGGCCTGATCCTGCTTTCATTGAAGGTAATGGGGATCTTGCCATTGATTTCATTTAGAGCAAGATTAGGCTTTTAATGTATGTTTGTTTTGTCACCTTGATTCTCTAATAACAAGCACTGTAACTGAATGCTTGTACATTAGAATTGTAATGTAATATTAAAATTAAATCGGAAGGAAGTCTTCTGTTTAGGAGATTCTGTAACTTCATAAAAAAATTTCTACATCTGTTACAGCCCTATACTTGACCTTTTCTTTTTACATCTTTTATGTGTGTACTTGAAGAAGAAACATTACAGACACATACATAAAGTACTTCATTCTTTATTAAATAAGCAGATACTTTGATTGTAAAGAAGCAGTGGAGGACTAATACACATGGCTGAATTTGATGTAATGTTAAATAATAATCTAAAAGTTAATGCAGGAAAAGTTATTTCTAAAGGTATAAAAATATAATTCTTTGGTTAATAAAGAGTTGTTTATTCTTTAACCTTTAGTTTGTACCACAATGTGCATTGTGTTTGGTTTGAGCTGTTATAAATACTTTTTCATACAGCAGTATTCTGGAGGGAAGTAAATATGCTGGCTGTTAAAAGAAAAACATGCAGCTGAAAAGATAGGAAAACTATTCTTAATATCTCTGTGCAATGACTAGAATGGATTTCGGACAGATGATTCTTTCAGTTGGTAGAGTACTCCTCTTTAGTATCACTGACAAATGCGTGTCACCACAGAAAAGATTCAGATTCAAGCTGTCCAGTGTTACACAGTTCTTTGCCTAAGTCAAGGTAAGTGAAACATCTTCTGTATTCAGCTTAGTTTCTCACCTGGCTGGGTTTTGTTTTGTATTTTTCTTTCTGGCTTCACCAGGTTGTTTGGTTTCTAACCATCTTTTTTTATCATATAGATGCTTATTCATTAGCACAGAGACCATTAACTCTTTTTGCAGCAACCACTGAATGGCTTTCAAATGGTTGTAACATTTGGGCATTACTGACCTGAACTTGAATTTGTAGCCTCTGTGTGAAAGGCAGGCTCCGTATTCTCGTATCAACAATACCCTTATCTATACAATTCCCCAACCACAATTGCATTAGTGCCAAATGCAGTACTCAGCAGAGGCCAGGGATTGCATAAACATGGACATTGAATTACTGCCTTGTCCTAGCCATGCAGGAATAAAGACAAGATATGAGGAGTACAGTTTTATTTAGATTGCAACTTCATTAGTTCATTTGGGAAATATCTGGCAATGAACTATACAGTGCAGGGCATTGTTTCCTCAAGTTTCCACCTTTTGGGAGGGCTGCCATCAGCCCTCCTCCTTTCCAGCCTTGTCCTTCCCTGTTGCTGGGACCCCTCGCTCATAGATCATGATTCAAACACTTTGTATTGGGCTCTACATGTTACTGCAGTTCAATTTAGCAACTTTCATGAGGACTCTAAAAAAGAAAATGAGCAGATACCTTTGTGTGTATTTAAAATATACCAGCAAAAGTGCCAACTCTTCCACAAATTTTCCTCAGGGTGATTCCCTGTACTATTTTTCATTTTTTAAATATTCTCAGGGGTAGACACACTGAATGTGTCAGAAACTCTAATTCAGTTAATGTTGTCATGTGCAGAGAGGTGCTAGAATAAAATTACATATTCCAACAAGTTCTCGTGCCATAGGTCTTGTTTTCACTCCGTGTGAAAGCTGTTTGAGGAGGTCATCTCAAAGTTTCAAAGCCTCAGAAGATAAATTGAAGTCCACACCGAAATCCAGTTTGCCCCACTAGCAAAGGAAGTAATGCCTCTGATCATGAACACCCTGCTGGGTGATGAGAATTTCCTGACTAGTGCTAGGATTGAAAGAACACTTTGCTCAAGGATGTGGTATAAATGAACGTTTCATTGTATAAAAAGTCTTTTTTGTCCATGACACTAGAATCTTTTGCTCTTAAACATTTTCCTGAAGTGACTAACCAAAGCAATATTTTAAAATGTACAAACCTAGAGATGGAGTGATGCTGCAGGAATAGAGAGGAGCAGTGAGGCAGGAGAAAACATGTTTATTAGCTGAACACTAACATTCACCCAAAGTGAGTCTCTGTCTTTTGGAGGGTTTCGTTCTGAACTATTTAGCCATATCGAGAAACGTTGGATATTTAAAAAGAAAAATTCCCTGGTGAAGTAACAAATTTCAAGAGCAACATCTGTCTGTAGTTACTTAAACTTATAAATCTGATACCTATCCCATTCTTTGCATACTTTTAAATAATTCTGTGCTCTTGAAGGTAGGATGGTTGAAGACTATTCCTTTGAGTAGGAGTCCACTTAGGTATAAAGTGCTCTACATGAGGTTATGGTTCTCATCAGATGCGGTTACACACCCCATCCTAAACCCATCCTTGACTAGTGAAATCTACCCTGGCAGAGTAAAATATGACACACCGGAAATAAGTTTCAGTAGGGAAATAACCTGTTCTTCTACCTGCCTGATGAAAGATTTATGGTTGAAGCTGCAATGGTTGGGATATGTAGGAGTTCATTTTCCCTGTGTAGTGATTCCAGAGCCTGTGACAACCCTACAGTATTCTGTTATTAAAACTCAATACTTAGTGCCTAATTTTCACAGTGGCCTCAGTCTGGTGTCTGAGCTTTGGTGCCCAACATTCAATTTACGTGTATATTTGCATATACCATTAACCTAGGTAGACATCTGTGAGACTTGTGCATCTAAATTTGAATTTTACATCACATTGAATTTTGAGTCCTCAGACGTATTTGTGCAACTGAATGCTCAGGCCCTGATTTAGCAAAGCACTTAAGCATTAGCCAAGAAGCTTATTATTGGAAGGCCAAATTACACCTGCCCTACTTATAAAAGCAATCCAGTTGGAGTCAGTAGAACTTCTTGCAGGATTAAGATGACACCAAATTAGATCACAAATTCTAAAGACACAATATACCTGTTTGACTAGATGAAGGTCCATATTATTTGTATTACAGTAGCACTTAGAGGTATCAACTAAGATCAAAAACCACATTATGCTAAGCATTGCACAAACACATGAGACAGTCCCTGCCCTGATGAGTTGACAAATAGAAAGACAAGGAGTGGGAGGGGAAATTTGCAAGAGAAGTGAAGTGACTTGTACAGTGTCATACAGCTGCTCTGCAAATTTTTCTCAAAATGTATCAGCGCACTTGGTAGATGAAGTTCTGTTTCCTTAACAGTAATATAAACAAACTTAGTCAAATTCTGCCAGTTCAGCTCCATTGACTTGTGGGGATACAAGAGTATAATTAAGGGCAGAATTTTATGGCTTATTTAATTTCCATCAAGGTGTTTTTGCTTCCTAGCTGTACATTAATGTGCACCTGACAATTAAGCAGTAAGTGCTCCAGTAGTTCCTCTACCCTCCTTCCCCCTGCCAAGCATATGTTAAACTTCAAGGACAATAAATCATGGAATTGACATCTATGGTAGAACAGCTGACGAAGGCTTCAATCAAAAAGGAATTTCCCAGACATGGATGCTGCTTGCAAGCTTTGTGTTGTATGTGCCATGGCATATACATTTTGTACATATCTAAAATTACCAATCAATTTAGGAATGCCAAACATAAAAGTACGGTACAGAGAGGTGAGGCTACACAAATGTATGAATTATTTGGCTAAAGGCCAGAGTTGGTTCTTTTAATAACTCTGACCTCCAAACATACTAAAGAATTAAAAGTTGAACTAAAATAACTGGAGAATATGTATTCCTATCCAAAGAACCAAACAGGGATTTTCTGCATTCCTTTGGAAAAAGACTATTCAACTTGCTGAAGTTCAAGTTGTGAGTAGAGTTGCTGTTATTACTAGAATGATCTAAGGTTGTTTGGAACGAACTGCATATGAAGTAGTGATCCATTTTAGCAGGCTTCCATGATGGTTGTAATGCTGATAACTCCAAAAAAAAAAAAAAAAAAAAAAAAAAGGAAAAGTGCAATATGATGATCTTTTGCATTGGTGAATAGCAGTGAATTAAGGGATGGTACTTATAGGATAGCTATTGTGACAATGTTTTAACCAATTTAGGTCACTAGATGTTCAAATTGCAGTCTTATTGCATCAAACACGTCTGTCTGCCTGCCCCAGCGCAACATACTGCATTAGAAATGTTTATACATCTGTCCTTGCCATCATTAAGCCCTGCTCTGAAGTACCAAATTAAAGTTTTAAATCTTCCACTTCAGCACATATTTATGATTTGTGTTCAGGGTGTGATAACAGCTTATAAGAGGTGGCAGACTAAAGCAGAAGGTAATGCATGTGTTGTGCTTATGCACCAATACATAGTACAATCAAAAACTGTATAGCCGTGACAGCACAAGCATTCTGAATGTTTCTGCTTCCTTGCTGCCAAGAGGCCCCCACAATCGGGTCCCCTGATAAAATAATTATTAGAATTTAGCACAGCCTAGCTTTTAATTTCCCTCTGCCCTCTTTGAAAATAGTTTAATAATTTACACTGGGGCTTGGAAAATCAATCTACCATTGGCAAGTGGGGAACTTTTCTTGGTGAAGGAGGTTGCATAAGAAATAAATTACTGGAGAATGTATTTTTCATTTAGAGAAAATCATTTCCTATATTGTGAAGACAGCTATATGAATGTCAACTAGTTCAGAGCTGTCTTCCTGCTGCTAGTGCTCTAGTGCCCCTGCTGCTGCTCAGTGTAAGCAGTGACACACAAATATGGAGCAATGAAACTGACAAATATGTCAGTTTTACTTCTCCACTGCAAGACAAAGTTCTCAGAACCTCTTGAATTCCAAGGAAGGAGATGGGGATGCCTCCCACATCTACATGCTCCTCTCCCAGCCTAAGGAGGAGGTCTCAACTGACATTGGGAAACAAATAATGGAAAACAGGAGTGAGGGTTACAGGGTCAGAATCAGGGATCCAGAAGAGGACACTGAGCAGAGAACCCTGGACAGCACCCACTGCTCCTCGAAGGAGTCCGGGAAGCCAGTGGATGCAGCCCAGAGGAACTTTTCCCGGATACCTGATCTGAGGGAGGAGCAGAAATAGGCCCCACAGTTGCAGAGCACCTCTCTGTCCAACATCCTCCTCCTGTGTGGCAAGTTCTGAGCAGCTGCAGAGGCAGACCTTGGAGTTACTAAAATAAAAGGTATGCACTGGTGACATCTTTCCCTCCATCCATCCACAATCCCTTGCCCTCCTTCTCTCTCCCTGCACAACAGCCAGGAGTCCGGAGAAGATGAGGAGGGGAGAAATAGAATAATGGAGACTGCCCTCTCACAGCACGCAGGATGCTCTTGGGGAAAGATAGTAGTAGATGGAGACTTCTTTCTGTCCTTCCCTCATTCAGGAGGCTAGGGGAGGGGAATAGAACATCAGAGACAGATATCCTGCCTTCTTATAACATCCAGGAAACTTTGTGTACAGAAGAATAGGTGGGATTCTCCACACTTGCAGTAGAAAAGAGCCTCTCTTGGGAAGAGAACAGATAATGAGGTTCCTTTTCTCTTTCAGCAGTTAGAACAAGGAGGAAGCTTAACATTTGCTACATATACCAGTCAGTGGCATATGGAAGATTAAGGCCACAAGCAGTTTCTGGGCCAGCACCCTAGTAAAAATCTCAGAACCCTCCAGCCCTTTTGTTGCAGCAGGCTTCTTACCAGGATGTTGTCCTTGGACCTGTCTGGTGCCCACCTTCATCCTCAGTGTCAAAAATCTGAGTACAATTCAAGAGCTCCTGGCTTCTAGTCCTGTGCTGACACCCGTAGGCCAGGCCTCTCACATTTGGCTGATATGTAAAAAATTAGAATGTTGTATATCAGAGGGAGCATTGTCTAGAGGACTGTGCATGAGGCTGGAAGTTGTGATCTTGGCTCCACCCTTGAATTGCTGTGGGGCCTTACGGAAGTTGTTTAAATTCTGTCTCTGTTTTCACATGTTTAAAACCATAATCAAACCATAGTGAAGATTAGCTCATTAATATTTGTACAACACTTTGAAAAATGTAACATTCTGCAGAAATATGAGGTATTAATCAAGAACAATATAATAAACAAATGGTAGTATATGTTTAAAAAAAGACATGGATAAAAAATGTTAAACATGTTGAATCACTGCAGGACATACTTTGATACTGAATGTCTATATACATTGTGTATTCTGGTGTGTTGCCTGATGTCCGCCATCTTTAGTAAAAATATTCTTGTGATTAAAGCACAACGAGCTGGCTGGAGACCTGGGATCTGGTCCTGGACTTTGTGTGGAACTCTGAGCAAGGCAATTCACTTCTCTGTAGCTCATTTTCCTTAATTGTAAAATGGGGATAATACAACACTGCCTAGTTAATGGATATTTGTAGAGAGTTTTTTTTGGAGATCTTCAGATGGAAGCCACTTGACAAGTGCAAAATATTATTTATTATATTATTATTTATGTATTTTTGTTTCTATGCAAATTTTTGTTTCAGTTCAAGAATACAAACCACTACCTCTGAAATGTACATTATTAGGGTTCAGCTTTTGTCTCATTGAACCAAAGAAGGTGGCAAATATGGCAAGGCATATAGCCTTTGAAAGAGAAATCCATCCAGTGATGTATTGTAAATGCCCCTTGATGCTGTCTGCCAAATTCACCAGGACGAGTTAGGATAGATGAGTCAGAAGGTGGCTGATAGTGTTGTCTGAAGGACAAGATCAAGGTGAAATCCTGGTCCCACCAAAGTCAATGGGGCCAGGATTTCATGCCAAGAATATAAATTTGAATGGATGAGAGGCAGTTAATATGAAATTCCACTTGTATTAAAAATGACATTGTTTAAGTTGGTCTCTGGGCTGTTCTTCTTTTGAAAACACCATTGTGTGGTATCACTTACTACTTTTAATATCTGCCTGTAATGTTTTTGAGAGACATGTATCTCAGAGAAACTACAGGAAAAAAAATGTCTTTTTATAAAGAATGAAGCTAGTGTTTCTCAGAGTGATGGAGATCCTGAAAACTGAGGAGGCTAAACTCTGGTATTTATCCAGGAACCAAGTACCTGGCTGGAGAAAAATGCTGGCTTTGCTGCACTGTTCCACCTGTTTCCCCCAACCCTGATTTGAAAGGCTAACCTTCGAACAGTGCCAGATTTTTTTCAGATAGTCTGCTCATCCAGTCCAGCAAGGATATCTAGAACTTGAAAAATATATTACTGAGCTTCCACAATCTCATACAGAATTTCTTCTCTGCCTTCTTCCCCTAAAGAATTACCCTCAAAACACACACACACACACACACACCCCCTTTCATTTAAAAACGGTACTTCTACACAAGCTTCCCGGTCCGAGTACCATACTAGCTTAACTAAAAGTTGCCTCAGAGCTTCTAGTTGCTACAGTACTTATGTGTATGGTGTCAGTGGGGCCTATGCCTCTTTTTAGCACAGATTTTTGGATTTGTGGTGTACTTTGCAATGTTGCCAATAGTCCACAAAGATCTACTGTGAGTTTGTTGGTGACGCTGGGCACTACTCTAGGTAACTCGGGAGGGTGGAAGACCACAAGTGTTGATGAAGCCCTCTTGCTCTAGGCCCAGGCAAACTGAAGCCCCTCTGCTCCTTGAACTTTCTGTGACCCTGCACAACTATGAGGAAGCTAGCACACAAACAGACAGGTTTGCACACGGCTCGCTAGCCAAGGCCAACTTCGGCCTGGGAAACGTATAGATAAGGCAGAAATGTTTAGCAAAAACTAGTAACAAATAGACCCAAATAAGGCAAGGCTTAGGCAATGAGGAAAAACACAACTGGCTGCTTTAGCGGATTGGCTACGGTATTGTACGGGGCAACAGGTAATTGGTTGTATAAGCCTGTGTAGTGAAACAGGCAAAGGTATAAATTGTATACTGTAATCTGCATTCGGGGCTGCAGGATTTGAGACAGCTCAGTCTCCCTGCGCCCTATTTGAAGCTTCAAATAAATCTCTCTGCTTCTCCACCCCGTTGTGGTCATCGGCGCGATGCACACCGGGCAACGAACCCAACTGTTGCTTGCCTCGGGCACTCTGTGCCGGCAATAAGTTTATACCTGCAAACCATTTTCTTCAAATCCTACAGAGCCACTTACGTGGAAAAAGTTTTACTTACATCAAGGCTGAATCTATCTTGGAGATTTAGGTAAATTAACAAGAAACAACAAAAAAAGGATTTTTGTGTTGATTATTTTCATATCAAAATAACTACATGATAGCTGTATATGAAATGTAAAACAGGAAGATGAAAGTGAGACAGTGAAAAAGCTGAAATGCAGGAGTTCACTAGCTTTAGTGCTGTCTTCTGGTGAGAATTTTTTCCGGTGGATAATCTTCTTAACCTCTCAAGATTAAATACCCTAAAAAAAGAAAAAAAAAAGCTGAGCCTTCAGTAGGGGTGACGGTAACTTAAAGGAATTACTGGTGCACAGGGTGGCTGGGCTCCTGGGCAAGGTGTGGGGTGGGGAGGCTCTGGGCTCCCAGAAAGGGCAGGGCCTGGGGCGGGGTTGGGGCCAGACTCCCCCAGCCAGCCCTTCAGCACTGCCCGGCCCGCTCCACCAGGGCTCCGGCGGCGATTTAAAGGGCCCAGGGCTCCAGCCACTGCCGGGAGCCTCGGGCCCTTTTAAATCACCGGGCCCTGGGGCAGCTGCCCCTTTTGCCCCCACCCCCATCAGTGGGCCCTGCCGGTATGGTGTTTAAAGCGCAGCCATGGCAGCGCTTTAATGTCGGCTGTGTACCGGCCCATACTCGCAGCCACTTTCTTACCAGTACGCTGTACTGGCTTACTTTCACCTGTGACGTTCAGATGGCAAATTTAAATTTTATCCCCCTCTTTTTCCAGGTATAGTCCATTTATTAGGCCATGTCTACACTACGTACTTAAGTCGATTTAAGTTACGTCCATGATCATAAGCCCCTGTAATTACATTGCTTGTGCATGTTCACACAATGCTCTTTATAGCAGGAGAGCGGATCCACAGTTGGTGCTCTAGCATTGTCAGAGAGAGCTGTGCACTATGGATAGCTATGCCACTGTGAAATTGCCACCGTCTCTTGCTATGATCACAGTGCATCCTGGGGGCAGACTTATCACCCCGCGATGCAGTTTTTTTGGTCCCATGATTCCAAGGGCTTCCGACTGCATTTCGTGCCATTTTTCGACTGCACCTTTAAACTTTGCCCGCCATCTCTGCTCACCAGTCTTGTGATAAGCGTTATGAACACAACATGGCTGATCCTGCAGTATTTCATGAGCTGCAAATCTGAACAGAAATCTGTGGTGCCTGCCCTACTGGGTGCCATGGAAAGAAACAAAGAGCAGCTGCACACAGTGGACCATTGCTATCGAGCTCAGAAAACAAACACCGAGTGGTGGGACTGGATTGTGACACAGGAATGGGATAATGAGCAGCGGCTGCAGAACTTTCATATGCGCAAAGCCACCTTCCTGGAACTCTGCGTGGCGCTCACACCCGCCCTCCGGTGCAAGGTTTCCAAAATGAGAGCTGCCCTAATGGTGGAAAAGCACGTGGTGATCAGTGTGTGGAAGCTGGCAACTCCAGATTGCTACCAGTCCATCACAAAAAAGTTTGGAGTTGCGAAGTCACCATGGGGGTTGCGGTGATGCAAGTGTGCAGGCATAGGCTCCGACTCTGTGGGTGCTCCAGGGCTGGAACACCCATGGGGGAAAACTGGTGGGTGCTCTGCACCCACCGGCAGCGCTCCGCCCCCGCAGCCCCAGCTCACCTCCACTCGGCCTCCTCCCCTGAGCGTGCCAAGTCCCTGCTTCTCCCCCTCGCTCCCAGTGCTTGCTGCTGCAAAACAGCTGTTTCATGGTGGCAAGCCCAGGGAGGAGGGGGAACACAGCGCGCTCTGGGAGGAGGCGGGGCGGGGGGAAAATCTGGGGAAGGAGTCCAACAGGGGCAGGGAGGGGGCGGAGTTAGGGTGGGGACTTTGGGGAAGGGGGGAGGGGGAAGGGCAGGAGGGGGCAGTACAGGGGTGGAGTCCGGGTGGGGCCCGGGGCGAGCACCTACCGGCACCGCAAAAAGTTGGCACCTATGATCCCATCCTTAGTACATCAGGCTCTGGTGAGCAGATGTTTGGTATATTTTTCAAGTCTTCTATAACATATTTATAGCACAGTTCATCCCAAATGATCTACGAAGCAGAGCCACTGAAATGCACCCACCTGTGGGTGGACAATAACATGCACTGCAGTATTGCAGGAGGGGTATTCAGTAAGGTACTCTCAGGTATACATGTTTCTTAATCAGTGCAATAGACCTTAACTATCTACAAAGAACTGACATAGCTTTAATTTTTAAGATTTTGTCAGAAAGACACACAAGCCCCATTCTCCTCTCACGCACATTTATAGCGCATGGTATGGTATGATATTTTCCTACTTTAGAAAGACAGTAAGTGGAGTTTGTTGCAATTTGAAATTATGATTCCATGGTGTCTTAAGTCTTCATACCTGGCTTATACCTTTAAGCCATTCCCTCCTGTTCATTTTTGGGACTGCATTCTTCCTATTACTGAGAACTGCTCTGCCGCCACTGAATAGTCTTTAATATTCCAGAAAAGTCCTATTGATCTAACTATTTTTTGTACCATTCCACTCATATAACAAAGGGGCCAAACATGATACGGTTTCTAGGGGGTACTGTAATATAAATAAAATAACAAGTATAAACACTGGTTTCAGAGTAGCAGCCGTGTTAGTCTGTAGCCGCAAAAAGAAAAGGAGTACTTGTGGCACCTTAGAGGCTAACAAATTTATTTGAGCATAAGCTTTCGTGAGCTACAGCTCACTTCATCGGGTGCATTCAGTGGAAAAATGAATGCATCTGATGAAGTGAGCTGTAGCTCACGAAAGCTTATGCTCAAATAAATTTGTTAGTCTCTAAGGTGCCACAAGTACTTCTTTTCTTTTTAAGTATAAACACTGCATCTCATTATTGCTGTGCCTAGATTTTGGGTTAAGACATTGTTTGCTGGATTAATCTCGATATTGCAATCAGTGTGTCTGGGGGTGGGAAAGGACACTCTATTAAAAATATATTTTATACAAAGCACTTCATATACGACACACCTACAGTACCACTGAAACACAGCCCTCGCTAGTCTGGAAAGTGCTGGTGGACAGCAAAGGGAATTTTCTCAGTGTGGTCCACTCTGTCAATTCGCATGATATTTGGTGTAGTTCTTAAGCTCCAGCTCCTGGAATCAAGTGATTACATGACAATCACAACTTTCATTTTTAAAAATTATAATTTTCTAACCTTCATGGTTGAGGAAAAGGAAGCTTGAAAAATGTGATTCACGGGCACCCTAAGCCTCAAAAGCCAGAAGGAAAATACACAGAAACCAACCTTTATTGTTGTTTTATTAATACTAATAATAATTAATATATATTTTATTATTTAAAAAATTGTGATTTTTAAGGAAGTTTCATCAGCATTGAATCCTTGGGGTTGGCAAGCCTGAGGACACCTTTCCTTATGCTGCCACTGGGCTCGTCACCGCCCCCTGCCTCAGTTTCCCCAGCTGTAAAAGGAGGCTAAGGATATTGGTCTCTTTGTAAAGCTCCGCGCACTCCATCGATGGTGCGTACCAGCAGAGTGCGAGGCACGCATGAATTATTATGACTGCTCCCGCCAGTGGGAAGCGCCACGTGAAGCGGAAGGGCCTGGCTCCCATCCACACAGCCCCTCATCGCCGAGCCCCGCCGCCTCCCGCCCTGCAGGTGGCGCTGTCAGGAGCCTGCCAAGTGCATGGCCGGGCTGGTCCCCTCAGTTCCCCGGAAGTGTTCCCAAGTCGGGCCGGAAGCGTTCCCTAGCCGGGCCGGAAGCGTGCGGGCACCAGGACCTTGGCGGTCAGAGCCGGAGGGGGAGCGGTGCGCCGCGCCTTGTCTAAATGCGCCATGCTGCAGCTGCTGAGAGCCGGGCTGGTGTTGGGGCCTTGGCGGTGTCAGGGCTCGGCGCTGCTGTGGCAGCAGGTACTGGGCTAGGCGAGCAGCTTCGCTTGTTTCCGCGGGGCCAAGCTGGCCAGGGAGCCGGAGCCCCTCTGGCTGGCAGAGCAGCTCCCGGCCCGGGGAGTGTCGGCAAAGGGCCAGTTTCTGCCCGGTTGCGCGGGGCTGTTGCCATCGCGCCGGGGGCGAGGGCTGTCCGGGCTGCGGGTAGTAGGAGATACCACGATCCCTCTGCCCCTAGGTGTAAATACATCCATACTGCCCTACACAGACCGTCTGACTCAGGTCTGCGTTTTGAGATGCGTCCACATTGCAAACCGACAGGGCTTGGGCCTGAATCACAGTGGAACTCTGACTCAACCTCCCCTGCCCCTTAGAGTCCTAAGACTCCAGTCCTAAGTGCTCAATGACTTCAGTTAGACTGATGTGTGTGGATGGAAGGGGGGGTTAGGGCTCAAACCTGAGTCAGAGCCAAGCTTTAGTGTGCAATGTAGACAGACCTTAAACTTGTGGGCCTCTTGGCAAGAGTATGGGATTAATCTTTGCGTATTGACCAAATTATATGCTAATGACTCTTTCAAAGATTTCAGTGCACTTTCTAAACATCCACGAAAGTGGACAAGCTAAAAATCTTACCTTAAAAGCCAGATTCCTTACCTGTATTCTTAACACCATGTTATCTTATTTAAAACCCATCATCTCTTATTCTAATGTACTTTTCACTGCTAATGCTTACTGCTTATTTTTTTTCATTTCTTGTAGTTTTGTAGGCTTAAGTAGTTTAGTCAGTGATCCTTTGTGGCTCTCGAGCACTAGAACAATCCTGCAATGATTGGGTTGCAAACACCACAGGATAATGTATAAATCCAAACAAAGAATAAAAGCTTTTGTTGGAATAAAAATGCACTTAATATATATTTAAGTCTTTTGTTCACAAAACTTAAATTTATGTCTGAAGTGATCTGAAAGTGTCCCTGTAGACCTTACATACATCCTGGTGAGGCAGGTAAATATTATCTCAATTTTATAGACATAAGAGTGTGACTTGACTGATTTAAAGGCCATGCAGACTCCGTGATGGAGCTGGAAACAGAATTAAAGAATTTTGGCTTCTGTACCTCAGCTCTAATCACCAGACAAAGCTTCCTAATATCTTGATAATTACATTCTACTAACTCAATACTCCCCTAGTCTCACTTGGATACCGAATATTGCTGCTTCTCTTCTACTATAATACAATGTTACTATGCAATGCTTAACCCCGCTCTGCTTTAGTTGAGGGCTCTAAATTGAGGAACAGGTCCCTTATTCCTGCAGTTGTGGTTCGTATTCCTTAGGGCTCTGGAAGTGCTGTTAATTGTATTCCTAGTCCCCTCTTGTTACTGACCTGCCTCTGCACAGAGCTGCTCTATGCTTATTCACCTTTGCCCAGATTTGCCCTCCGTATAGGTTTTGCCTCTCACCTGCAGGTTACTGGCATGGGACTTCATCTGTACAGAGATTACATTTTTTATTTAAGCCTCTTACCATTATTGTAATAGCGATGTCAGTAATGGTGGGAGCACTACCATGGCCACATTGTCATTGACTAGAAATTAAGAGGGGATGAATGGAAAAAAGAAAACTAAATGGAGGACAATATCTTAGAGCGTGGAAGGTAAGACTGAGGGAAGTAGTAGGTAGACATGGAGAACAGAGTGTGGAATGAAGGGATCGAAAAGAAGGGAGACGGGGTGAGTCTATAAGTGTCCAAATCCTCAGTTTCTCACGCACAACACTTTTAGGGATGGACTCACCAATAATGGCTATCTTGTCTGCTCATTTTCAGATGTTCCTGATCTCTCCTGTCACCTTGTGACCTACTGTCTTTCTGCTGCTCCCTTTAGGCATAAAGGGAGTTTGCTTTCATACATTGTCCAAAAACCCCTTAAATCCACACTATGGCCCTCCTCAGAACAGGAGAGCTAGGAGGTGGCTTGACTGAATTAATAGCTGGTAAATGCAGGGAAAAATAAGACTGCTACTTCACACAATGTCTTTGAATGTGTACAGTATCTTGCCTGGTATCCCAGAAAGCAAGAGGGTGCAGGGAGCAAGTTTATCTGAAACCTCATTGCAGCATCTCTCTCTGCTTGCCCAAAGGATGGCAGGCTAAGTGCAGGGTTGATTGAGCTTTGAGTTGGAGGTGGGGGTTCTGGAATATGCTTAAGGATGTTTGGAGAGCTCAGATTAACTGATTTATTTCCTATCACAATGAAACAGAGGAAAGAATCACTTTATTGGTCACAAGTTACCTTCCTTGAGGCATAAAGAAAAGGAGTACTTGTGGGACCTTAGAGACTAACCAATTTATTTGAGCATAAGCTTTCGTGAGCTACAGCTCACGAAAGCTTATGCTCAAATAAATTGGTTAGTCTCTAAGGTGCCACAAGTACTCCTTTTCTTTTTGCGAATACAGACTAACACAGCTGCTACTCTGAAACCTTCCTTGAGACATGTTTATGGTGAGCCATTGTTGTTCTGACATGGACAAAACTGGCTGAACTGCCTTCTTCTCTTGTTTTTCAGTTTCTCTTGAACAGCTGCAGACAGTGTTCTTCAGGAATCATTCCCAATGAAAAGATCCGCAATATTGGAATCTCTGCTCACATTGACTCTGGGAAAACGACATTAACAGAACGAGTCCTTTTTTACACTGGGAGGATAACACAGATGCATGAGGTTTGTCTCTGCGATACTGGTATGACACTCGTTTTGGTGGTGAGGGGATTTTGAACGTTACATGCAATGATTCAGCTATTGAGTTGTCTAGAATTGTTGAACCACAAAGAGCACTGAATGGAATAAGAAGGTTGTGCTTAAAGGCTTAGTGACCCTGTTTGAAGTACAAGCCAAATGGGGAATCCTAGAGACAGCTTTCTCATGGTGCTCTCTGACTCCTCCCTAAAGTCACACACATTTGCTGTCACACACACTCCCCACCCCCCCAAACAAAAAACCCCAACAGACCTACCACCAACATAAATGGAGAACTTCTCCATACAGTCAAAGGTGAACGCTCAGTGGCTCCAGATATGTTGGCTTATCAGATTCATAGTGAAATAGAAATTGTTTGCAATGGCTTTTTGACCACCAGGTCTTCTTCAGGAATGATATGCAAAGGAAAGAGCAAAGCTAGTTAGGATTGTAGACTTGTGCCACTAACTCAGCTGAATTTTGTTGCCTGTGTGAAAGATGCTTAGTCTGTGTTTATTCAGGCAAAATTCTAATTCAAGCCAGTGGGAGATTTTCTTTAAGTAAATGCTTTACTTTTTGTGTTTAGGTAAAAGGTAAAGATGGAGTCGGGGCTGTCATGGATTCTATGGAGCTGGAACGACAGCGTGGTATCACAATTCAGTCTGCGGCAACATATACCATATGGAAGGACACCAACATCAACATCATAGATACACCAGGTAACGTGAACTCTGAGAACTTTGCAAGTGCTATCCTAACCAAAATATCTTGTGTCCAAAGAAGACATCGATTCTCCCCCACCACTGTGTTACCAATCTGATAACAGTAATGTAGCTGTTTATCTGAGCTGATCACACAAAGTGTTGCACTGAACAGAGACTTCCATGTGTTTGTTTCTGTCTGCCCAATCCAACCACCCGTTCTCCCCTGACCGCTCCAGGAACCCCTGTCCCTGACTGCCCCCCGCCGCCCCATCCAACCCCCCCTCCCCATCTTCCTGACTGCACTCATTCAACCCCCTCCCCCGTTCCCCGCCCTCTGACTGCCCCGACCCCTATCCACACCCCCACCCCCGAACTCCCCTGCCCTCTATCCAACCCCACCGCTCACTGCCCCCTTACTGCGCTGTGTGGAGCACCGGTGGTTGGCGGCGCTACAGCTGCACCGCCCAGCTAGAGCCAGCCACGCACAGTGCAGCTCAGCACACCGAGTCAGGCTGCGCTCTGCAGCTGCACTGCCCCAGGAGCTCGCCACCCAGAGCATTGTGCTGGCGGTGCGGCGAGGTGAGGCTGTGGGGGAGGGGGGACAGCACGGGAGGGGCCTGGGGCTAGCCTCTCGGGTCAGGAGCTCAGGGGCCGGGCAGGAGGGTCCCACGGGCCGGAGTTTACCCACCTCTGTGCTAGGTGCTGTACACAGAACAAAAAGACAACCTCTGCCCCAACAGCTTACAATCTTAAGTGTTGGGCGAGAGTCAGCAGATACAGAGGGAGATGGGGAGCACAAGAAAACAGTGAGACACTATTAGTCATCACGATCAGCAGTGGTATCAGTGGTTTTCTGTTTCATTATTGATATACAGTAGTCTGCTCAAATCAGTTTTCCTTTCTGGCTTTTTTGCACTAGTATAATGTTGTTGTGTTTGAGTTGTAGTCACTGTATGGGGATTTCTATGTGATTAAAATCAAAACGCTGTCCAGTGGAATTCCTTTAAAAACAATTTCTCAGAAACATTTATTTTTTTCAAAATCTAATTCTTGGACAGAATTTGACTTGACAGTGTCCCTTTCAGCATAGCTAAAGATTTATTCATGTGGATACAGAAGAGTAAACAACCCAATAGAGTGCAATTCCTTGCTGCAACTTAAACCAACACAGAAAATTGTTTTTCTCATTCAGGGCATGTGGACTTCACAATTGAAGTGGAACGAGCGTTAAGAGTTCTTGATGGAGCTATCCTGGTGCTCTGTGCTGTTGGAGGAGTCCAATGCCAAACAATGACCGTGAACAGGCAAATGAAGCGTTACAATGTCCCATGTTTAACATTCATCAATAAACTGGACAGAATGGGCTCAAATCCAACCAGAGCTGTGCAACAATTGAGGTAACTAATGTGCTTAGCTTGTTTGCAGTGCAGTTTCAAACTGTTCATGTGATGTTTCTTGATGTTCTGAGTAGATGTTAATGAGCTTAGCTTGTATGGTCTGAGATAACAATTCAGAGAATAATGCGTAGCTTCAGGTTAATCAGATGGTAGCAAGGTAACAGAAACAACTCTTCTTTAACGTCGCCATAAGGTGGTACCAAAATAACGCTCCCATTCATCAAACAGCTGTCAATGCCAGCTTAGGTTATGAAACTTCCATTTCCCCAAAAGAAGTCCGTTTCATGGCTAGTGAGTTAGGTCTGTGGCTCATTTGGACTCATTATGATAATAGAGATGTTTCTGGAGTTATGTATAAAGGTTTAATAATAAGATAGTAGTGCTGCAGTGCATTGTTCCAGTATCCCAGGGAGGAGGAGTAGGGACCTAAACGTGGGGCAGGCGGTTGACTTTAGCCTTGTATCTCATGCAGGTACTACCTTCTTTTCCCCCATCTTCTTCCATCCTCCAAGTCTGTACATAGATTCGTTCGTAGTAGAAGAACAAGCTGGCTCCAAAGTACTAACACACATGAAGGAGAAGTAACTTCCTGGATTAAAATTACTATTGAAAACAACTAACATGGGTGAAAGCAAACTTTGATGATCTGCTAGCGTTTTGATTTCACTAGGGCTCTGATACTATGACATGAGCCAGTGAGGCTTTTCACTTGAGTGAAGGAAGGCTAGGTTATTGGTCCCGGGGACACTATTGAAGAACCCAGGTAAGACAGATGAGTTAAAATGCTGCCTTGCTTGTACTGAGAACTGATTTGTATTTTTAAACTTTTCAGATCTAAGTTAAATCACAATGCAGCCTTTATGCAGATTCCCATTGGCCTGGAGGGAAACTTCAGGGGGCTTATTGATCTTCTTGAGCAAAGGGCCATATACTTTGATGGTGACTTTGGGTAAGTGGTTGATGGCATTTCTTATTTGTTGAGGCTACTCCCTGTTTGGTGAATGCTGAAACTGAGTAGACAATTGTTCCTGTCCCTCCCCCCCCCCCCCCCCCCCAAAAAAAAAAAATATTTCTTGGTAGTGAGAGAGGTAGTTAGTGGCTTGCCTGGGAGGTATGTGTTTGGTTGCCCAGCTTTGGTAGCTGCATCCCTTTGATGGCCACCTGAATGTGGCTGAGAAGGTAAAACAGCACTGTTCACTAAGAATATAGGGAATGCAGTTTGATTGAGGAGCCCAAATCTTTGCAATCTCTGTGGCTGTGGGCAAGGTGGGAAGACAACACAGCATTATATCACGTATCTGGCAGAAATCTGGAGCAAGATTTTTATTCTTGTGGCCATTGGTTAAGCTTGTTGGGTGAAATCCTGTCCCTATTCAACACAGCAGCAAGACTCCCATTTACTTCAGTGCACCTGGATTTCACCCATTCTCTCTCATGAGGGTGGGGTAGATAGGCAAGGATCCCGTTCTTCACTTTATATTGGCTGTGAATAAAAAGCATCCATCCATGACATAATGGGGGATGAGGCCCCTAATTTTGTATCTTTATTTAAAACCTGTTGAGATGCCAGTAGGGCCAGTTTAGGGTGCAGTGGTAGCTGCCGGAAACTTGGTGCAGCATAAATCAAAGCGATCTGACATTACAGCTGTCTAGAAGACAACAATTCTGTTTTGTGGGAAGTTTTGAAAATAATTTTTGTTCCCCATTGGAAACAAAACAAGACCTTTCAAATGTTTTCACAAAAAAAAAATTGGTTGAAATGTCAGTTTTCAGACTAAAACCGTAGCTTTTTGATTTGGGAAGAAAAGTGTGTGTCTGTGTGTGTCCGTGTGATTCAGAATAGAGCTTTTCATCCCAGACCACTCTGAATCAGGCAGAGCAATGACTTGAACCACATCCCAGGCAAGTGCCCTAACCACCAGGCTGGAGAACATGGCAGTCTCTCTCTCAACCTTCCCAGTCAAAACCAATATGTCTCTGCAAAATGTTTTGGCTTTGACAGAACAGGATATTTTGACAAAATTTCATGTAGTCGAAAATGTTTGGATTAGCTCTAGTGGCCAGGCTGGTTGCATCCAACCTAAAGAGTAGGAGATCTCCTGCTCTGAAACGAGGTCCAATAGTACCTGTTTGGCATGTGAGTCTTGGGATAAACTAAAGGTAAGGTGGAATTGAGGCTGATGTACAGATTGTTCCGCTGCACTGCAAAGCCCCAGCATGAGCTGTTGAAGTTCCTCTCTGCTGTGGTGTTGGGGATGCAACATTGGTAGACCTCAGGAAGTTTATTACTTGCCTACATGCCGAGACTGTTGAACTGACTCAGAATTTCATGGCCACTGTGGTGCCCACATTGTTGAAAGCTCCACTCACATAGCTGTCCACAAAACTTACCGTGTTTTCTTTGCCTTTGTAGCGAGACCATTAGATATGATGAAATCCCAGCTGAATTTAGGACAGAGGCTACAGAAAGACGCCAGGAACTGATTGAATGTGTTGCTAACTCAGATGAACAACTTGGGGAGCTGTTTCTGGAAGAGAAGATCCCTACAGTCACTGATTTAAAGGTAAATGATAATTCTTGTGGAACATGTATTATTTATTAGCGGTGAGATTTTTTTTCAAAGCCTCCTAAGGGATTCGAGTGCCTAAATACCATTACAGTTGTTCTTTATATCACCCAAAGTGTGCCAAGTGCCACATATTGCAGGGCCACCGTTACCTTGTAAGTGTGCCTTTACCTAGAGGCACAGCCTCCCTTGGGTGAGAGGCACCTTCGCTCCCTATACCAGCTCAGATGGCTAACAAGGCTGCCAGATGTGTTGGTGGGTTTTGTAATGTGGACAGGGAACTGGACTGACACCCCCAAAAGGCCATGAGGTCTGGAGTGGATTTGAACTTTTATGTGCCCTTCATAACTCTGATAGTCTGTATAAGTATGTCCACACTTCACACTAAATCCAGGTCTGTGGGACTCAGGCTTGTGGAGTCAGTGTTTCAAGTCACAATGCTTGAGTTTCCACACTGCATGGTAAACCTGGATTTCCAATTGCTGGACCCAGTTGTCTCAGCTGTGCTAACATGGCCATACTGCACGACACAGAACTTGTGACTCAGGTCTCTTGATGTGACCTGCTTCCACACTGCATAATGACAGGGCTTGGACCTGAGTTACAGCAGGACTCCCGTTTTGACCCACCTTCTAACAGGTTCCTAGGTCCTGAGTACTTCCTGACCTGCGTCAAACTGATTTGTGTGTGGACAGAAGGGAGGTCTGGGCTCAAACGTGAGTCAGACCCTAGGTTTGGTGTTCAGTGAAAACATATTCTTTATGCCCTTCTGAATCCTTGAGCCATCTATTTAGTCACCTAGGTTCTTTAAGCATTAGTCTATCACTGTTACAGATGGCCATACTGATATTGAGGCACAGAGATTGTGACTTGCTCAAAGTCACACAGCTATCCAGTAGCAGTGCTAAGAATATATACATAGTCCTGAGGAGGGAATTCTGCACCAAAAGATTCTGTGCACAATATTTTAAAATTCTGCATATTTTAATTGTCAAAATAAGACAAACACAATAATATAATCACACCATTTTCAATTATTTGCTGACAAGTATTTTGAAATAAATTACCAAAATAACTGAAAATGGTATGATTATATTGTTGTTGTGTTTGTCTTATTTTGACAATTAAAATATGCAGAACTTTGCAGAATTTTAAATTCTTTAATTTTTTGGTGCAGAATTCCCTCAAGAATACCAGGGTTCCAGGTTTGAATGTATTTTCAGTATTCCAGGAAAGTGGCCAAAGCAGTATTCCAGGAAAGTGGACAAAGTGGCCCGGATGGGATAAGTGGGCACTGTTTCACTGAATTGAACTCACTTAGGCTAGACTGAATTTGACTCGGACTTGATCATGGAAATCATAACTTTAAAACATAGCTTTAGATTTAAAAGTGCCTTTGTCAGCATCTTTTTGACTCCCTTGGTATCAGAGTAATGTGGGATTGCCATTTTGTAATGCTTTCCTGTTCTATTCATGTTCTTATACTGCACTCATCACCATAGGAAGCAGCCCCCTATACCTGCTATTAATGGTGTATTATGGAGGCACAATAGTCACTCAAAGTTGGATGCATTGAGGGTTCCATTGTAAACTTTACTTGGATACTCTGGGCCCCTAACTTTTGATTTGAGTAAGTGATTTGTTTGATCCTTTTATGTATGTAATGTGTATTAGGATTGAAAGAATATTGATTTTTGGCTCCATGGAACTTTAATGATGAATCTTGTTGTCCAGCAAGTGCTCTGGCTTCAGGAGCACTCAGAAAGTTTATACCTCAAGATGCTATTAAAGCATGTGCCATGATGGCAAAAGGCCTGATTTTTCGGAGGTGCTAAGTAGCTGTTGCTCCCACTGACTTCAGTGGGAATTCTGGGTGCTCTGTGCATTTGAAAATCTGGTCCACTGTGCTTTATTTGATGAGATGTAAAGGCAAGAAAAACTAACTGGCCCACTCATAAAGCACCCCCTCTGCTGAGTGACTAAGACAGTCCTTAATAGTGGCCTTAGAGAACTGCAAAGCTCTTCCAGCCAGAGGAGGGAGTGTTGCAGTAGTCTGTACACTCTGTTCCTGTTGTGATTTGCTGTAAGAGATTCTAAGAGTTTGTTGTTGGTAGTACCCAGTGGGATGTCTGGGAAGGCAGTCTGTTACAAAAGTAAATTTGTCTATTCAGAGTGGCCTTGCTCTTATCACCTTTCCTGAAAGCAAATTAATTAGTTATTTAATAGCTGTGACAAAGCAGGTTTACTTATGCTAATTTTTTTTCAGTGGCAGACAGCCAAGTTCTTGTTTAACATATTTTTTCTTGGAAAACATGTTAGCTATCAATCCTGAAGGTCACAGTGTTAGTGGATGATCGTTAAGGATCAAGTGCTTAAATAAATACCTGGTTCTCTGGCACCAAAACATTATTTACAAGAAATGTTGTCCGATGTGCCCCAGCTCCTTAATGGAATGAAAATAATCTTCACAAAAAAAGAAATAAAATTACTTCTGTATCTCTAAAAAATTATTGCTGATGAGAATTGAATGGAGCCATACATTTCCAGTGTTTTATTAGGCTGTCAAAATAGAAATAATAGGCATTAACATAATTAAATAGGTTTCCAAAACACACACACTCAATGACTAGTTAAGCAGAAAAGATGACAATGGAATCTTGTATTTTTGTGCATAATTTTGTTAGATCTTCAAATATTTTTTTAAAAAAAGCATCCAGCAAGATTTTTTTCCAATTCAAGAACTGTTAAGTTTTTTTCCAGTGTCCTCCTTATGAACCATCTTGCTATTTCAAAATATTCTTTCAATCAGGAGAGCTTAAAAATAAACTGCAAGGTGGATGGCTAAGAGTTTGTGCTAATGGAAAAGGCAAGTAAAATTATTTAACGTAGGGACCAACAATCCTTTTTTGCAAGTAGTTTGAGTTTTAGCATATTTTATAAAAGTCCTGATTACATGGAAGTGCCATGTGTATCTGTAATGCCTCATGCTTTGGCCTGACCTCAGGGCAAATTGACTCCAGCCCTTCATTTAAGAGAGCTTGAACCTCAAGCCTAAACTTTAGGTCTAAATTTTCAAAACTGACTCTTGATTTTGGGGTGCCTTAATATGAGTACTCAGTAATTTATTTAAATAGGGCAATCAAATCACTAGACTATATTTTCCATAATTGACCTTAAGTGAATGGAGCCCAAAATGGCCTTCAGTGGTGGTGTGTAGGGTATAATTTGCTTTGGGGAAGGGGCGGGGCTTTAGGGAAGGGGCGGGGTTGATCCTGGGTTGCCCTTAAATTCAAAAAGTGATCTTGGGCGTAAAAAGGTTGGAGACCACTGTGCTACATACATCATTAATGCTATAACAATGCTTCCGGTCCAACCCTGTCCCTTTATGAATGATTATCATTTTTTGTTCTTGTTAACCGTTTGCTTGGCACCTTGCAAGGGATAAGTAAAGACACAATCCCTGCCCAGCAAAGCTGCCAGTCTGAACTGCTACAGTGTTAAAGGCGACTACCTTTGGTTCTATGTATAATATTGGAATTGCTACAAAATTTAAGTAATTCATAAATGTTTTTCTAGCTTGCAATCAGAAGAGCAACACTGAAAAAGTCCTTTACGCCTGTACTTGTGGGAAGTGCTTTGAAGAACAAAGGAGTACAACCCCTTCTGGATGCTGTTTTAGACTATCTCCCAAATCCATCTGAAGTCCAGAACTATGCTATTCTCAACCAGGAGTGAGTGCCAGAGGGAAGAGGGTGGGGAGGACAGATCTATTTTTATAAATATAAAGTGCTTATAGAATCAGGATTTCAAGCAGTTTCAAAACAGAGCCGGAAATTTTAACAAAATGCATGAATAATACAATTCATCAGTCATTTTAAAGAAAAACATTTATAGTAGTGTGGTGTAGTAGCCTTGCATGATCATTAAAAGATGACAGATCCCTCCATCAATGGGGCATTCTTTTCACTTGTAGTATAACATTGTTTTACTTGCTCTTAAATATTAAAACTGACAAATAGTGATCTGGTCAGGTCTTATTTGTAAGGATAAATTTATATTAACATCTTAGGTTGTATCTAGACTAGGAAATAGGTCATATTTAAAAATGTCAGGGCATGTTTTAAAAAGTATTTGCTATTTCTTACTATAGTTATGCCCTCATAGTTTAAAAACAAAACAAAAAAACCCCAGCCAAATCTTCAGTGCTAGCATATATCCTTTTGTGTATAAATGGTGGTTTGAGTAATCTGTACATATGTGCATATTTTCAGACATCTCTTCATGTAGAAATAAATCTTAGAAGGATGATCAGGTTTCTCGTGCTGTATTTGAGTTGCTCAGATAATGCAGTGATAGGTACAGTGTAAAACCTTTATACCTAGAAATTATACTAGTAAATGTTGTTTACCACCACCACACCCGAGCACCAGTATTTTTCATCTGACTCCTCACCCCTTCCCTGTCATGACCATCCTTCTGTGTTAGAAAGGTTAGATAAAGTTTCTTATGTGACCCATCAGTGTTACTTCTGAGCTTGTGAGAGCAGTTGCTACTGAGGGTTCTCTCTGCTCTTCTAGCATCCAGGTTGGAATGTTTTCTTTATAATAGTTCCATTCCACAATTGTAAGACCAAACCCAGAGGCTCTGAGGTTAGAGCCCCTGAATTGAATAGTAGCATATAGTGCAACAGCCAACCTAACCCATTCTTGTACCCTTATTGGTACTGACAGGTTGAGTTTTTGACCAGCCAGCTGTAGTTGTGGTAGTCATGCGCTTTCCCTCTCTGTTCTGTTTCATGAATACTCCCTATGTTGACATTTATAAGTACGGGTCTCTGCTGCATGTGCAGGAAGAGCGTGACGTGGAGGGCGCACTTGGCTGCAAAGTCCATGTCCACACTGCAAGAAAAACACCCGCAGCAGTGAGTCTTAGAGCTCAGGTCTTGTACTCGTGCTATGGTACTAAAAACAGCTGTATAGACATTCCTGCTCAAGCTGGAGTTCAGGCTCTGAAATCCACAACCCACCTACCCCCATACTATCAGACCCTGAATGGGAGCATCTACATGGCTATTTCTAGCACCATAGTGCAAGCCTGGTCTATAGACTCAGGCTCTGAGACTCTCTGCCACATTTGCTTTTGTTTTTTTCCAGTGTAAAGAGAAATGTTCTGCACTGTCTTTCTTACTAGGCCCTGGTCTACTCTAGAAAATTAGGTCAGTTTAACTACATCAGTCAGAGTGTGAAAAATTCACTCTCCTGAGTGGCGTAGTGAAGCTGACATAAGTCCCCATGTAGACTGCATGAGGTCAATGGAAGAATTCTTCCATCACCCTAGCTACGGCCTCTCAGGGAGGTGGATTACCTACGCCGACAGGAGAGTCCCTCCCATTGGTGTAGGAATTGTCTACACTAAAGTGCTACTGTGGCGCAGCTGTAGCATTTTAAATGTGGAAAGACCGTAGGTCTCCTTTCAGAGTAGAATTACACTTCGGTAATATTAACCAGTCTTCAAAATACCTGGAAGAGGCAGTAGTGTTATGAGGAGACTAGAACTTGGGAGGTTAAGCCAGTTTTGCCCAAGATCACAAAGGGAGTCACTGTTAGTTTGGATTTGTACTTGAGACTTTCTGGCTCCCAATTCTGTGCCTGACGCACACCTCTCTCTAATGATACTTGCTTTTGGGATCAGGTGAAATCCTGGCCCCTTTGAAGTCAACAGGGGTTTTGCCATTGACTTTAAGGGGGCCAGGATTTCACTCTAGGATTTCTGTCCCTAGTGCTTTAAAAGTGCCATCTTCCATGTAGAATGAATTATATCTAATAAAGCGTTGAGCTAGCCACTTCTTCCAGTGGAATTTTAGTGAGATGAGTGAATGCTGGTGATAAATATGTCAGTGCTATGGACCTCCACTTCAGTGATGGCTGTAGTTTGTCTGAAGTTGTCTCCAAAGAGCCTGTCTCCAGAGGTGCACAGATCCTACTGGGAGGTGCTGAGCAGCACTTTGCAATTCCCAAACAAATTCAGTGGAAGTGTAGGGCACTCCAGCACCTAGCAGGATTGAGCACACATTCAGGAGAAGTTGCCATGTATTGTCTAATCACCTTAACCTCCCCCCCCCCCTTTTTTTTTTTTAAGGGATTCTGAGGATAAAACCAAACTGCTGCTGAACTCAGTCAGAGATGACTCTGAGCCCTTTGTAGGTCTGGCTTTCAAACTGGAGGTGGGTTATTAATGTTTCTTTTTCATTTGAGAGGAATTTCTAGTTCAGCAAGAACAATTGAGGCACAGGGCATTTCCTGGGAGAACTGCTGGATTAAGTAAGATTTATCTGCACTGGGCCATTAATGGCAGCTTGTCATTAATCCCCAGGAAATGTCCTAGGCAGGGATGGTTACTGGTTTTGTAAATGAAACATACTAGAGTTTTGTTTAAAAGTTTTCTGGTAAATATGTCTATTTGTGCATATGACGCGTTTGTTACGTGACTGAGCTAAGGATTTCTAGCAGATGGATGGCTGGTACATTAGCCAGTTGACTTGCTTCAATTGTTTGAGTTTTTCATTTATCTTTTTCATGCTGCCAACATCTGATCCCAGCTGACTGACTTAGAGTGTTGAATACAGCTTCTATTAATCACCTTAAAGACATACTGTACCCACATTCATTATTTGTGACCTGGGTAGAGAACAGAGCAAACAAAACCAAAGGGATCTGCCATAATGTGTATAGCTCAAATCTCTCAAAAGGGGCAGAGGGGTAAGAATTCTTCCATTCTGTATGAGGTAGATCTTTAATGCTGTTAATATTAGCACCCTGCGTAAGGCACCACATGTACTCTGGTTGGCTAGCAAAAGAATTTGACTCTAACATTCAGTGTGCACTGAATTCTGGGGAATGACTTTTAAACCAGGTTTTCATTTCATGAGCATAGCTTTGGTCTCAAGATGAATTGCCAGGAAAAAGCATTAACAAATGGATGTAGAATGGGGTGAGATGGTGCAGGTATAATTAATCTTGCCTCAGAATTGGGGTGGTTTATGGACTAGATGACCTCTTGAGGTCCTCAGCCCTAAATTTCTGTGATTCTAATTGAGGATGAAAACATGGATGGCCTCTAATGTGTACTACTGTATCTTACCAGAACTGGTAGATCTTATGAGATAGAAGGCAAAAAATAAGAGAGACATGATCAGGAGGTAGGAATAAAGTGGCAATGAAGCTGATACACTAGGAGGAGAATAGCCAGGACATTGGTTGTTTCTTAGGACAGGCCAAGGAGGTGGTGATGGCCTCTCATTTTGTCCAGTTAGAAAATTTTTACTGTCTGGAAAAAGGGATAGTGGTGTATTGGTAAATGGCAGGTCCTGGTACATGGTGATGACCATGAATAGGATGCTGACAATAGCCCACGTGGTGATGCTGCTGCCCATTGAGTTAAGTTTTTCCACAGAAAAATGCACAAAACAATTGTTGTTCCAGATAGCTCTCGCTTCTCATTGCTTCTCATCTTAAGATGATTCTGGTTTATTGCAGTAACAATTTTGTAGCTTCAACAGAAGGCTTGAAAACCCCTAATCAGTTCTTTTAGTCCAGACAAACTCATTTAGCCCATTTCTTTGACTCCATTCTGTGCTGTCTTTCAACCTCCATTTTTATCCTTCCCCCTTTCTTCCATTTTGGCTCAGCAAGACTTCTTATCTTAAAAATAGCTGTGTTGTAACATATTTGTGGGGTCAGCAGCTATCCTGGCTCCCAAAGCCCCATGGAGCTGCTGAGCTCTGGTCTCAGTGCTCCTTTGATGTCTGTGCCTGTTGCCACAGACTGACAAGTAAATCTTTTAAATGGAGATCTTACTATCAGAGATCGAGTTAATAATGACTGTTAGACAATACGTTTCTTTATTTTAATAATTTTTTTTCATCCTGCTGTGTCTGAATGCATCTAAACATGGGTGAATTTGGAAATTTTAAAATGATTGCATTCCTGATACACATCATGTTTTTTCAAAAGGATTTGATTTTTCCACTTTTTCTGGGTTGAAAGGCGTTACCTTCCTTCTCTGTGGTTGGAACGGAACTGTAGCTGAAAAGTTTTGCGTTCCTTTGATTTATCACCGATATTTTCAGAGGGAAATGTTATGTTCCTGTGAAAAGCTGGAAAAGGGGGTGGGTTTGTGCATGTGTGAGAGGGAAAATAAGGCTTAAAATGAAAACGTGGTTGCATCTTTAATTAGAGTAGTGACAGAGACCTCTGTCATATGAGACATTACCATCTGGATTGTTGCTAGGATGCTGTGGCATACGTTTTAGCGGGCAAGCTTTTGGAATGGTGAGTTGGGGAGGTAGGAAACTCGTCAGGAGATGCCAAATTCTACCCCAGAGTTGAGAGAAGGTTTGACTGTTGTAGAAATTTAGATGAAATTCTTTTTGATGTATAATTTCAAACTAATAAACCCAAATTAATGGTCCTTTAGCAACAGCACAGTAGAGTGCATGTAGAGTAGCAGTGCTGTTGACTCTCATGGTGGTTCTAACTTTTATCTCCATTTTTTAATGCCATTTGCAGGCTGGCCGTTTTGGGCAGCTAACGTACATTCGAGTTTATCAGGGGATGTTGAGGAAAAGTGAATACATTTACAACACCAGGACAGGGAAAAAGGTGCGAGTGCAGAGACTGGTTCGCATGCATGCAGACTTGATGGAGGTAAGTGTAGGAACTAGAACTAGAGGAAAATGTTTGGATGCTGTTATCTGTCCTTCAGGCTTTTTTGAAAAGTTGAGGTGCTTGTTCAGCATCTCAAAATAAAGCAACACATGGCAAAATTCTGCTCTCACTTGGCCCATGTTACCCTGTTTCCTTTAGTAGAGTTCTAAAGGTAGAACTGGACATTAAAATCTACTCCATTGTATTTTTTTTCCCCATTGAGTTGGACGATTCTCCACATATGTCTGTTCTCCACCCCTGATGCCTTACAACATGGCTCTTCGCCTTCTGGCTGAAGAAGGCTAGATGTCACTTTCTCCTTTACAGCTTCCTTACTCATGTCTGTTTTTCAAAGGCTATTTCCTCTCTCTCCCAATGAAATAGCTCTGCTGTGAGGTTTTTAATATAATTCTCAAACTAAAAATTACCTCCCAAAATGCTACAAAAACTACCCTATCCAGAAAACATGCAGCTGTGGAAAGCAAAGTAGGTTTGCTTCTAGAGTTCTTGCAACTGTGATACTATGGGCAAGTGAAGATTGCATGAAAGTTAGCAAGCGACATGCTTAGCACCCTTTCTCTTGGGCTAGCTAATATTGAAACTGAGACCCCTTTATGAATTTGCACTGAAGATCTTCGTGTCAAGTTTGTATCCAGCTGTTTACAGCACATTTTTGTCAAAGCTGGAATGTTAAAATGGCTAGACTCTTAAGCCCCTTTTGCAAATTCCAACCCAGTCCTTTTTATCGTAGTTCTTTCCACTTGAAACCAGATGTAGCTGTGTGTGTATATATTAGATATTCTTTGCCATTTCTTTTCAATACCATGTACATAGCTAACCTGATTTTCTCCTCTTAGGATGTAGATGAAGTTTATGCAGGAGACATATGTGCATTGTTTGGAGTTGATTGTGCTAGTGGGGATACATTCACTGATAAAACCAGTACTGACATTTCCATGGTAAGTATAACTCTTTTCATGGACCTGATCCGTCACGCCTTGGGACTTTATTGGGTTTTTTAAGCCACTTTTTCTTAATTTAAATGCTCTGTTTATTCAGACAAAGGATATCTAACTGAAAATAACTTTTAGAAACATTTCTGATGCCAGTTTAGATTCTGTAAAAATGATACAAACGTAAAATTGCGGTGTGGATATATATGTAGGCATGTATACAAGATATTATACACACATAATACCAAATGTCAGCTCTCAGGAGTAAAAGTTAGGTATAATAGGTAAAATGTTGTGTGTGTCAATGTACATATAAAATTTGGAGTTAAAAACATGGAAGCCAAACCATTTAACTAACTAGGAGACCCACTGTCCAGAAAAAAGGTAATTTCACATTCAAGCAACAGTATTAGAAATAAGAAAAGGAGTACTTGTGGCACCTTAGAGACTAATCAATTTATTTGAGCACGAAAGCTCATGCTCAAATAAATTGGTTAGTCTCTAAGGTGCCACAAGTACTCCTTTTCTTTTTGCGAATACAGACTAACACGGCTGTTACTCTGAAACCTAGTATTAGAAATATTTTTCTTATAATTACTATATATATTAGAGTACAGTTTTGTCATGGTCTTGAGAGGAACTAACAGAATTTAGTAAGAAAATGGGGAAGGAGTTATAGTGCTTTGAAAATATCTGATAAGGCAAAGTGCTTTAAAGAGAGCTGTAAAACTAATGCAGATATGTTGGTGGTTTGTCATGTACAATATATAAAATCATTTATCATCATCATCATCACTCCCATAACCGCATTGGTCATTGAGGCACTATCACTGATGAGCAATCAACCATTAAATCATTAGCTTCAGATTTTAAAACCTTTTTGATATACATACAAGAATTGTAACTAGTCAGTTTTCTTTACTGTGTTTGAAATGATGTTAGGTCAGAAGGATTCTTGGTTCTAATACATATCCACTTGTGGCAATGTTTTTCCAGTTTTATAATTCAATTAAAAAAAAAAATCCTCCCCATCACCTGAAACATAAACCTGTACAAATATCACTCACTCATACTTGCAAAAATATTTGAATACATTGTGTATACGAATGTGTCATGCTTACCTCATCCCACTGTCCTTCAGCAGTTATTGCATAAGGTTTGAGCTTGGCAAATGGGCAAGTTCTTATCCCTTTCCTTCCACCTTAGTACTCTTCCTTCCTTCCTTCCTTCCTTCGGAGGGTTGGTGGTGATCAGGGTAGTATTCTAGTATAGATTTAGATCGCTTCCATGCACACCCTTCATTCCCAATGCCGTAAAGCTTGAGCCCAAACTACACACAATAGAGAGTGGGTCAAGGACAGAGTGACAGCCTTAAATCTCAATTTTCCTGGCTTTGTGATTGTAAGAACATAACATTATTTTAACTTTTACCTAGGGATATGAATACCTGTTCAAAAAGTTAAACGTTTAAATGATTAAAATTATATTGTTTAACCGCTTAACTGATTAAAGGGAGAGGGGCTAGGGCTGCTGCAGCTGGGGCTGCTCTGGCCGGCGCTGCTGGGATGGGGCTGGAGATTAACGGTTAGGGTCAGTTAACCAGGAAGACTAATGCTTACCAGTTAACCATTTAGTATTTTGCATCCCTACTTTTACCATGTTAGATGTAAATCTGAACAAAACCATGTTATAAAAATAGTCACTTTTGTTTGGAACGCATAGTCCCTGAGACCAAAACTTCAGTTTTCTGCTATGATTGCATTGCCAGCTGTACTGAAACTTGTTTATTTGGTAACTGTTCCTTTTTAACTACTACAGGAATCGATTCATGTCCCTGAACCTGTCATTTCAGTAGCCATGAAGCCTTCCAACAAGGTAAGAGCCTGTCAATCAAATTTATAGCCAATAATATAAAACTTTCTGTCTGAGTTCCCCTCCCCTATCATTCTACTCTTGTCATTTTGCAGTTTATTGAGGGAAACACTCTGGATTTGTCTATGCTGTGAAAATGAGTGGTGTCTTAAAACATGTTAGCTGATGCATTTATCAACATTTATTTGCTACTCAAATTGTTTAACATATGAATTAAATGTTAGCTGGTCCTGATTAACTGTAGGGATTTAGCTACATTAAGGAAAGGCTATCCGCTAAATCAAGGTAAAAGGTGATAACCTGCATGTTCACGAAGAAAAAGATTGGGGTTAGCTAACGCTGACCCAATCATGACCTCTTTTCCTACTGTAGAGGTGTTCCTGCTTTGTGGTATGGCACATGCAGGCACACTTGCAAGAGTTTGGAGAATGAACCTGATTGTAAGTTTATGGATCTGTTTGGGATGGCAAATCCGTAGACCTCTTATTGGGAGGAAACAGTGCTAGCTAGTTAAGATGAACTTTTCAGACCTTTCTATCATCTGCTGTTTATAGAATGTGGAATAAAGTGGTTAATTTATTTTGCATGTGTGTAATTTTTTTTTTTTTTTTTAGAATGACCTAGATAAATTTTCAAAAGGCCTGAACCGGTTTACAAGAGAAGATCCTACCTTTAGAGTCCACTTTGACAATGAGAGCAAAGAGACCATCGTTTCTGGAATGGGAGAATTGCACTTGGAAATCTATGCTCAGGTGATTATAAAAACTGAATCTGAGACGCATGCAGTTGAGTCTTGGCTGGGGAAAGTATTGCTCTTTATGTTCTGCCCTAGAATATTGTGTAGTGTTGCTGTGCGCTTTTAAAAACATCTGCAACAATCTTTCTTGTAGGTGGGCTAAGTAATCACAAAATATAGGCCCTGATTCTGCAGTTGTGAATCACTATGCTTGTGTGGTGCTAACAGGTAGAGTTTGGGTGGAAAGCTGTTTTGAGATTTCAAAGATTTCACACTGCACATTGGGATGAAACACATCTTTTGACGTGTGTTGCCAAAAAAAAGTCAGTAGCCAGTAGCTGAGTAGTTGGGGCAGTCACCTGGGATGACTTGGGCATAAGTCTAAATTCATGGCATGAATTAGGCAGAGCAGGGATTTGAACCAAGGTCTTTTTCACATTCTGGGTGAGAGTTCCAATCACACCCATCCTGGATTTGAGAAACCTTGATGAAAGTATCGTCAAAACTGACCTTTTCCTGTGAAAACATCCATTTTGATGAATCGGCATTTTCCAATGAAAAAACATTTCATTGAAAAATTCCTGACAAGCTGTACTACCAGTGCTCTGCAAAAGTGCACGATTCCACTTGTTTAGATCCAGTGGAGGGTTGGGGCCACAGTTCATAAAGGATTTTTGGATCTCCAGAATGAAAAGCACTAAAATATTAATGTAAATAATTATTGGCTGCTTAAGGTCAGGATTTAATAAATGTCTAGATATAGATATTTGTACATTTCTTAGTAATCTTTTATTGGTGTTAATAGTTTTAGTTGAAGGCTTTCTATCATCTTAAAAATCAGACTTTGGTCTGAAATTTTTTACCTATTAGTACAAACACCACCTAAGATTCCTATAATTAAAATTTCAGAAGAGCACTTTCTTCCCTATTTCCTCATTTTGTACATTTGACAGCCTTTTGTTTACAGTGAATGTCACCATAGTCAGTTTCCCCTGTTTAGCAACAGAAAGAAGAAAAAGCTCTAAAAATTATAAAGGAAAATGGGTTGTAAAACTAATTGGCAGGAAGATCTGGAGTCTGTATGGGGTTATTCCCTTAAAACTAGTTTTGACTTGAAAAAAAAGTATGGTATTTCAAGATGATAGTGTCCCTTTAACAATTTTATATAACAATAAATGGAGCTGGCATTTTAAAGAACATAGAAAATCTTGTACAGCTTAAATCTGAATAAGAATGTTGCTGTTACCTGTATTGCGGAACACTTCTAGTTCAGAAGTTACTGTTCCTAAACCGGGATTATATCAGAATGACAGTGACACGCAGTTTGTTTTTTCAAACTACTTTAATGACTGTGATCAAAGACATTGTCACTGACAGGAACAGTCCTGAATTTTTTCTGCTTTCTCTGCAGCGAATGGAAAAAGAATATGCTTGTCTTTGTACCATGGGAAAGCCTAAAGTTGCCTTTAGAGAGAGCATAACAGCACCTGTACTGTAAGTATTTTCTCTATCCAGCATAATACACCAAATTAGCCAAGCACTGAGACATTTTATTATACCTTCATCACAACATTTACACTACAGAGAAGAAATACATAACACTTATTTTGATTTGGTTGGGCATGAAGTAAATACACATGGTAGGAATAGAGGGTTTCACTGAGTGAGTGAGGCTATTGCTCATCTCTTAGTCTATCTATATAGCTGCCTGCTTTTATGACTTCTCTGTCACCATAGCTTCTGAGCATCTGTTATTGCCATCTGGATATGCTTCTAGTCCTGCTCTGCATGTTTTGGCTGACAGCTGTTCTTTATTACTTTAACTCCATGCTGTGGATGCCAAAGAACTTGCATTTGCCAAGGAATAATTTCCTGTGAATAAAAAAATACATAACATACTGGAGAAGACTGGAAATTTTCTTAGAATAATACTGAACTAGAATACCAATTGCTATTTAAGAAACAAAAACAAGTGCAGGACTGCAAAAGAAACAAAAACTGTGCTTCGTACTGCAGTTAGTTGGCTAATTCTTTTCAGGACCTTCCCTCCCCACAGATGACTAAAGTATGGTATGTACACGCGATGCAAATATTAATGGAGATGCAGTGGGTGTCTGAATGGTAACATTTGTAATGAGAGGGGAATCTCTTGTTATCTGTGTATGATTTAATACTGAATTGCAGTATCTAAAGCTTTGAGTCTAAAACTTTTTCCCTAAATCAAATGCAAATTATTTTCTTTGTAAAAAAAAGATTTACCTGGGACACAGTACTGTGTAGTAAGATGGTGCCAGGTGTAAGATGGTGCCATTTTGGGAACCTAAGGTGCTGCTGCCAGTGCCATGCCCAGTGTGGAGAGTAGCTCCATGGCCTGATCCAAAAGCTCTTTGTGGACCTTGCCCTTATGCTGGTTGGGTACACTGCTTTCATTCCTCCAGGCTATGGAGGACCTAGCCTCTCCCTCATGTCTCTGGTCATCTTGTTCTGTGCCCAGATTGCTCCAACACATGAGCATTTTGGTCCTTGTGAGGGCGTTAAAGCAGATTAGGATGTTTTTGGCTCCTTCAGACATGGCCAGAAAGGGGAACGGGTCCACCCTAGCAATAATTTCCCCTTGATGGAGAGATCTGAGAGAAGCTGCTCAAAGAACCTCCTCCACCTCACAGGAAAGGCCCAGGAATTTCACCCTTTTCTCTTTAGTTTTTGTAGTCAATTAGAATTATAACCAAAGAATTTAAGATCCCTGAAGCCCTGACATAAGCGGAGACCCTTGGTCTGCTACCTGCATACAAATCAAGGCAGAGTACTCTGGAGAATACAGAGTGGAAAGAGTGGTCTAGCCCTGTCATGCAGCCAATCTACTGGTCCAACCACCAGGGCGAAGGGGGAACACGTCACTGTCAGTCTGTCTAATGTGGAGGGTTCTAGAAAGACAATTCATAGGTAGTAATCTTATTTTCCCTTTTGCTTGATGATAAAACTTTTACCTGTGACACAATATCATGAAGTAGGACTGTGTAGTCAAATTCCAAGTAATCATCGTTTCTTTTCTAGAACCACGTAAAGACAAGACAATAAGGACTGAGATTTTAAGTTACCTTTTCATTAACAAAAACAGTCATTTAGTTGTACTTGGCAGCAATAAAATGCCCAAAATATTACAAAAGAGTATTGAATAAAACAGATGAAATGTAGTTTTGCTCTATGCTGTACTTCATTTAACGACAGAATAACATCTGAAAGGCAGAACACAAAGTTTAACTCCACACTGATTGCTCAAACAGCTCTGTTTACAAAGTCAAGCATGACTAATGTTCTCTTTCAGGGGAAATATTGGGTTTATTTTCCAAACCAACTTAACTTTTTTAGTGTTGACTCATTTTCCATTTACTTATGTTGCTATAGAGACTCTTTCCTTTGGTTGTGTTTAGATTTTTTTTGACTGTGAATAATTTAGGGTTTGGACGAAGAAGCAAAGTAGAGCAATTGGTCATTTAAGAAAATCCAAAGTGACATGGAAATGGTAAGCAGCAGAAGCTAGTACATATTTTAGGGAAAGCAAATCTTGCTATAAAAATACCTGATTTGGGAAATTAGCAGCTGCAATCAGTTGGATTAGTCCTCCAACCACAGATATTGCTGTTCATAATGTAATCTTGGATGGGAGAACACTATGCTGGATGGAATCCCATAGAAGTTCTGTTTCTGTTGATACTAAACACTTTTACCATACGTCTTGTTTCAAGCGTAGCAAATATTTGCACGTGCCATGGTCCAGTCAATTGGGGCAGTTAATCACTATGTCCATAATATATGAATATTTCAAGGCCAGATCTAATCTGAAAGATGTTGGAATTCAGAGAAATTGTATCCTCTTGCATAAATGTTGGGTATAAGTGTTTGAACCTCACCATGCAGAGATATGAAAAAATTGTTCCCTTAGGTGAAGAGGTTAGAGGGGGTGTAGCCTCCCAACTACAGGGATCTGTGCGAAAGGGAACTCCCTCGTTGCTGCTCCTGTGGCCTGTCATCAGCCTCTAAGACCAATCCCTACAGCACATGCATTTCTGCAGGTTTCCAAGGAAGAGGGAAATGATACTTCGGTGTTGGCATTCCACACACTCAATAAGGATCTCTTCTGCTTGCAAGAAGAGACAGTAGGGCCCCGGTCTCTTTATTACTCCTTCTGTACAGATGCATTTTTGCACCTAATAGTGGTGAATAGAGTGGGACTTTTCAAAAGCGCCTAAATGAGTTAGGAGCACAAATCCCACTGATTTCAAGATCTCAAGTCTGTAAGGTGTGCTAACAAGGAAAATAACTTGTAAATGAAATTATGTTAATAGGGTAAGACATGCCAGGCACTGCAGGAAGTCTCACCAGGGTAACGTGTTATAAGAGATGGGTGTGGACAGCAGAATACACAAAAACAGACTAAAATCTAAGGATAAAGTGAAACCTGATAATTTGCCAATAATTTCTTATCTCTGTATGAAAGGAACACAGCACAGATCTGAAATTTAATCTAATTTAAGTGTTATATAGTGTCTGCTTTTCCCTGTTCTAAAATTTATCTGTTGCAGACAGTTGTGTTAAAATCCACACATAATCCACTCCTGCTCCAAGTCAGCCATCAGAGGGAGAAAAACTAACTAACAGATTCTGTTCCCAGAATGATACAAACATCACTGAAGTGATGATGCTCAGGTGATTAGTCTTTATCCCCATTCTGTGACAGTTTTTCATTCCCAAAGTGAGTTTGTGACTGCATTCCTTTCGCACATACAACCTCAGCTGAGTTAATTGGACATACTGAATATCCAAGGCTGGGCTTTGAAAATGTAGTCTAAACAACTAAGGGACCATTGTACAACAGCGTGATCCTAAATGATATGCCAGTTGTGGTTATTCTGAATGTCAGGTCCTGTTCTGCATTTCAGTGTCCAGGATTAATGTGTTTGAATTTTAAGTTGTCTCTCAGTAATTGCAAAAAAGAATCCATATTTCTTCTCAGCAAGCAGACAATAGAAGCAGGGAGTCAACAGATTTCCACTTGCCTAAACACCATCTATGGTTTTCCTAAGGAAACTTATACTCAGACAAATTGAGTGAAGTCTCTTTCTGGTAAGAAATCCACAGGGTCTTTTGGCTGTGGCAGATGGATTACTTTTGACTAACTTGAAAAGCTATAATTTTTTTTGGCAGCCACAGGTCATGTACTTCTAAATGGTTTATGGCACATCAAGATCAATTCAGTAAGAAGAGACTTTCAATGGGCAATCAGAGTAATAAGGATAAAACATGAAATAACATCTACATGTTTTGGCCCTTCCCTTAGGGACCATCACCTTGCTTTTCCTGCATTTTATTTTCTTGTCAAACTTAATCAGTGATCACTATACCATATAATCCTGTGAACATTAACTAGCTAATAATGTACTGCTTTAACGAGCTGGATGGCTGCTTCTGCAGCAGAAGTAATTATAATATGAATCATATTAATAATGGCCCTCTTTCAATTATATAGTTTTAAAAGAGAAGAATTCAGAGGGCATATCCCAACTATATAACTCTTTCAAGGTATGGGCTGCTTGAGTATTCTTTTAAGACACGTGCTTTAGTGAAATGAAACGTACAGAAATTAATAAAAGCAAATATAGCAAGAGCAAGGTTAAAAATAATATTTGGTGATATTAAATTAAGAATTAAACTGAGACTTGATCCCTTCTTTGAATATCCTTTTAGGTAAATTAACAATGGTTGAAGACTGGAGTGTTACAAACCAGTACAAACATAGATGGATTTTGATCTTATTGGAGTTGAGATGAAGCCCATTGCTATTTGTCCAAACTCAGATAGTATAGAGATGTCAAACAATATTACTGTGACTGACTGTGAGACTGTAGTGTAGACTGAAAGATAAAGGAGAGTATTTTGATATTGTACAGATGTAAGACGACTATAAATTGGACCTACAGAGAATATAAATGAGGGGAAGGAAAGAAAAGTAATAGAAACCCCTAATTAAATGAAGTGATTAGACCAGAGATAAAATGTCAAAAGACTTATAACTAATAAACTTGCAATACTGTAAGTACCAAGAAACTGTATGAGAAATGGAGCAAAATTAAATTAATGAAGAGAAGATCTAGGAGAACATTCCAGTCATCAAGCAGGTGCATTGTTTTGCTAGAGCAGAAAAAATATTTACTGGTTAAAAGTGCAACAGACCAAGAAATTCATAGGAATGGTTTAAAATAGAAATCTTTTTAATTACTTTTGCTTTGACTCCATCCTAGAGGTATGCTTTTCAGATGAGGGGTATGGATCACAGGTGTAGGTTGGCCTGTGCCATAAAGCAGTTCAGTTTTCTGCCTGGAGCATGTCCTTTGACATACTAGCTATTTGGGCGGATTAGGAGTGGGCAGGTTTGCTTCTTTATTGATGCACTCTTTGATAGTGATATCTAATTGCATCCATTGTATGAGTGCTCCTGTAACAGGGTCGAAAAAACATGCAATCACATGCATATGCATGTGCATGAATTCAAAAATTGGGACACTGAATATTAAATTCCAGAAACACCTTGGTACTAATACCATGATGATTGTGGCATACCTAGAGAGAGCAAGCTGTCCTGTTATGTTCAGTGTCCTGAATTTTTTTTAGGTATTGATATGTAAATGCATATCAACTTTGAGGTGCAAAGGATAGAGAAAATAAGTAATAGGTCAGTCAGTATGTACATATAAGACTGCTATCTTATACCTAATCAGGGTAGGAAATTGTCTACACAGTTTTGTGAATGGTGAGCAAAGAACCCATTTAAAATCTTGATATTGTCCACATCTCAGTCGGATTCACAGAATCTGTTCCACTGTAGACCTTAAATCTGAATGTATATGTTTCTACTTATCCTCCAGCAATCTATAGTTTTAACAATTGAGTATCCTTACATAGCAGCTTCTCTGAATTTATTCCTAATTATCATCATCATCCCAGTGCATTGATAGGTGCATTACTTACCACCTGCCTGACATCTCTGATATGAACCAAATTGTACAATGTGTTTTCAGTTGAGTTCTGCCATATTATATAACCACAGGCCACCCGGGCTAGATGGCTGATGGGCTCCATTTCTGGTGACATGTTGCCATAATTGTCTGAGAACCAAAGCAAATAATCTGTATTAAATGTGTGAAAATCTGACAAATTGAAACTCATTCAATCTCACCCTAGTGGGTAGGATACTGGACTAGGAGGCAGGAGACCTGGGTTCTATTCTTTGCTCTACTGCACACCTGCTGTGTGACCTTGAGCAAGGTCTGTTTCTCCTTCTACCCTTTTCTATTTAGATGGTAAACTGTTCAGAACAGGGATTATCTATTCCAGTGTTTAAGTACAGAGCTTTGCACAATGATGGCCTGGTCTCAGTTGGGGCCTCCAGCAGCTACTGTAATGGTTAACAACAGTAATGAGCCATACGTTTTTAAAGCAAAGCAACTAGCCTAATAAGTATTCAGGGAAAGAGCAATTTAAAAAAAAAATTGAGTCAATCTCAGCACATTCAAAACAAATGAATGCTTGCTGCTGCTATGCTTGACACTAGAGTTTGAATGAAGGAAGTGAACGTTTCTGCCAAAATCCTTCCCCCCATCTTCATACCTGGAATATTTTGTGCAACCAACGGTTCTTGAAGGCTCTTGATTCTGTTGTAAAATTTGTTATCTGCTTCATTTGTGTTCTTCCCAAGTTCTCCTTCCACTGTAAAATGCACTTGTGGTGCAGTACGTTGGTTGCCCAGAAGATAAAGAATTTCAGCAGTGCAGTTAATGGCGTTGTCCTGTTACAGAAATAGTTATATGGATTTAATCCATTTTAATAAAGTAAAATAGACAGTTAATATGTAGAAAACTCCACAATGCATCTGTTTTATTGTTTTATGTATTAGCTATTTTTTCTGCAAGTCTGATGTGTGTGAGGATGTGCAGACTATTTCATTAAGATTAAAGCAGGGTCAAAATCATAATTACCCTTAAAATATATTCACAAACTTTCTGTGTAGTTTATATAGAACATGTCAAAGCTATATATTTAGTGATGGTGCTTTCCCTTTTATATCAATTTGACACAGCATTTTGCTTGTTATTTAGCTAGAGAAATCTATTCAAATGAGGTCTGCAATTTGAAGATGTTATCTAACTCACAGTGGCTGACACTAAGGCATCCTTGTTTTTAATATGCTAATTGCCTTTCTCAACCAATTGCCATACCATGGTATTGTACAGCAAAAAGTGACTTTTCAGGGCTTTCATGGTGCAAAAACTGTCTGTTTCGTATTTTGGTTAAATCCAGTCCTATGGCCTCATTAGCAATGAAGGGAGCTCTGAAATTTGTGTATTGTACTCCAATTTTACAACCAGATCACTTTCAAATGATTATTTACTGGTACAGTCTAGAAGCCCCAACAGAGAGCAGGGCTCCATTAATCTACGTGCTGTCTACATGTATAATTAAAAGATGATTCTTGCCCTAAAGAATCCACAATTCAAGTATATAAAGCAGAACTCACCTTGAGGAGGAGATCTTCTATTGAAAATTTAAGGTGGTATTTGTGCCCAACATCAGGAATGTCCTAAAGTGAGGAAGTATTTTTTTAAAAGTTAAACTGTTCTGTCTTTAATCCTCCTTATTTCTGTACCTGATGGAGATTGTTCAGGTTATTTCTGTGAAGTATGACAATGCACAGTACCACTCTGTACAGTACATATTTAACTCTTATCTTTTGTATACATGTGACCAGACTTAAAGGTTACTCATTTAATACACAGCACCATCATTCCTGATGTCACATCTGGTTAGTTATCCATGGTCCAGCTTATTTAAAGTCCTATCGGGTGAAATACATCCAGTTCAGAGGTCCTATCTGTCACATAAAACCCATTCTCACTGCTCTTAAGCACTACAGTATTACAAATAATAATAGCCTTGTGATGACCACGTGCATTGGGTGACTTTCACCCTCCAGGAATTAAGAACTGTATATGGTCTTAAAGTATTTGAGCTGTAAAATGAAAACAATACAGAATATCATAGACTTATCCTTAAGTCTAAGCTGTTTGTGTTCTGGAACATGGTACAGTCTCAATCAAGGACAGCTCTGTGCTGAGAGAGTCCGAGCTGTTCTGATCGTAACCATGATACTATCTTTCTAGCGAAGCTGCTTAAATGAGGTTCTTGGTGGAAAGATGGTAACTGATTCCTTAGCCAATAAAGAGAGAGCCTAAAATCCCATCAGTACAGTAGCAGAAGTGTTGGGGGCACAGTTACTACACAGCAGTCCTTTCCCTCTCCCCAACTGTGTTAAACATGTTTCATACCAGCATTATAGGTGGAATAAAACAATGTTCCTGAACTGTGCTACCTCCTTGGGCACTAGCAAGTCTGCTGCACAGGTTGGAACATAGTTCATTCTTACCTACACTGCAAGACTAAACCCTGTTTTAATCACGTTGTAACTAGGTATCTCAACACAATAAATGGTATAGTACAGGAAGTGTTGAACTGGAGAACAATCTTTGCAAGAAGTTATCACCACCAGGTTATTTATGCTTTCTCTGCTGCTTTGATCTGATATAAAAGGACGTTGTCTGGGGAGAGGGCAGTGCAGATGTAAAAACAGCTTTATCTCCATACTTCAGAACTACAAAAAAGAAAATGGGCACAAGCTAATTCTTATTTTTCAGACTGTGCCAGTAGTGGGGGCAAGGCCACTTAAGACATCTTTGAGCAACTGGTGCGTGGGACATTTGAGCAGATCTGTCCCAGCTATTATCTGTAAGAACAATGAAGAAAAAGCTCAAAGCTGTGACAAACAGGTTTATTAACACTTAGCATTTATATTGTGGTCCATTTTCAAAATGCACGAACGGTAACTAATCCTCACTACACTCTTGTGGAGAATTGTTTCAGTGTTAGTCAAGTCACTTGTCCAAGGCAACATCGTTATCAAGAATCAGGATTGGAATTTGGGGGCTCCTGGCTTCCTGATGTGCTCAATCCAGTAGACAATTCAGCCTACTTATCAAATAGATGTTTGTGCAGCATAAAGCAGCAGTTTTGGTTATTGATATGTAAATTAATCTGTAACTCAAGTTACTAAAGGCACAGTCTCAAAGGTGACTTTCATCCATGCATAGTAGTCTCCTAAAGAGTAGAGTTGAATTGAGAATGAGAGAGAGTATGGCAAATTAAGGGTTAATGCAATTCAATCTGGAAAGAATCCAAGATTCTGTTACTTGTGGAGCCAGACCTGGAATAACTAGAAGTATCAACAATGATCCTTTCTGGATTGAGGAGAGCTACAGAATTTCTGTATGGCAGGAAGAAACTCTTGAACAATGACTTAATCATTTGTCAGTGCTTTATGGTGACAGGTAGAATGGATAGGGGAGCTGATCTCAGTGGAGAGCTTGAAACCAAGTCTCCTAAATTCTTAGGCCCTCTTCATTGTTGTGACCCAAACAGGACAATACTTGGCTTATTTTCAGTACTGACAACGCCAAGCATTGAAAATTCCTGAGCAAAGCCTCACTGAAATCCATGAGATTTTAAATTATAAATTTGCCATTCTTTTTATTTGTCTTGTGGTGGTAGTAATGGCTTATGTTTCCAGGCTTTTCTCTGCAACCATGAGGGCTCTGTTGTTTTTTTTAAAGAAAGCTGAGAACTGTGTGACTCCAGGAACTGAGGCTTTAGGTAAAACACCAAATACAGCAATACTCAGGGTAAAAGCAGGAGCCAGGGTAACAGTAGTTTTACCTGTGTAGACACTTTTTTTTTTTTTTAAGCCATAGCAGAGAACCATAATTTAGCCTAAATCCTCCTGGGTTAAAACGTGGTCTTGTGTGGGATCAATATTTTAACATTAGAAGATTAAGTCTGTGTGATTTAAAGATATATTTTAATGTCCTGACAGACAAGAAAGACTAAAGGAGACTATAATATGGCTATTTGGTAGCATAGCTGCCGCCGGCTGGTAAATACTCAGTTACAGCACTTCTGCAAAGGAACACCTGTGGTAGGAGCGTGACGCTGCTGCGAGACTCCCCCGGGGTGGGAAACAGGCCTCTCCCTGCCCAGGCTCTGTATCAGCACTGAGCAGAGGAGTGGGGAGTGGCTCTGGGGCAATTCCTTACACCACGGAAACTAGCCTAGCTCCGCCCTACATGCCCTAAACGCGCTGGGCTGTGTCCAGCTTTCCAGACCCGGACTAATTCGTTCTAGTTCATGTGCCAGGGCGTTTCTAGCCAGCCCCTCGTCGCAGTGCTTTCCCCCTCCTCACACACTCACCTCCCTGCTGGCTTTGGTCACCTTCTGCACCATAAAAATCTTACTGGGGCTGCCGTGCTGGTAGTTGATGTAGTTCACAGCTACGGCGGCCGCTCTGGTCGCCGGGTAGTGGGTCGGGGGGATCTCCATGGAGCGGGGCGCTTGACTTGCTAGCACAAGCGGGAAGGCTGAGGCCGGAGCAAGGATCGCGCAAGGCGCAGCGGTTGCGAGTGTACGATCCCTTCAGCTGCCGCTCCCGCGAAAGCAGGAAGCCGCCGCTGCAGCCCCCGCGCCGAGGGGCCCGGCTGATGCGTGTGCAGCACTGGGCGCTGCGGATCAGCGGCTAGTCACCTTGTTTCGGGGGAACGGGAGCAGGTGTGTTCTACTTTCGCTTTTGCGGAGGAGGAGTGAGGAGCCGCAGCCGCTGGGACAGGCTGATGCGGGAGGCTGGAAGTTGTGTGTGTGTGTAAGACACTATACATCACAATCCTTCTTCCCAAATACTGCCCCTAAAATGAACACTGCCAGTGGGGGCTTCTAGTAGTGGGACTAGGCACGTCTGTGATCAGCCCTGTCTCAGCTTCCCCTGGAGTGCCTGTTTCATAAATCCAGTCTCTGCTGTTACATTCTTTCTTGTTAATACATTTTATTACGCAAATTCACTTTTGGAGCTTATTCTGCCACTAGAAGCCCCACCAGTGCATCCTTGTTAGCATGAGGGACTACCTGGATCATCCATGCTTAAACAGCTAGTGCTTTATGAAAAATTCGAATTTCTGTTTCACAGAAATGTCTGTATTTTTCTTCATTCTGTGTTATAAGTGTCATTTGCATGACAACTGTCTAACAAGTTAATCCTGTCAAGGTTTTCTTTACCTATCTGAACATCTCAGACATTTATTGACAACCCAGTTTTTGCATCCAAAAAAACTGATGTCACAGTTGAGGATTATGACTTCAAGTGGAGATTAGACAGTGAAAGAAAATGAATTTGGGGCCGCAAAAGAGTTCTGATTTTCATGCTAATATCCCATATGGGTGTCTGTCAGCTATGTTTTGTTTTTTAATATAGACTATTTTGGAGCATTTGGACTGCAGTGACCTATAAAGTAGTATCCTGTCTGTTTTTACTCTCATGTGGCTCCTTGAATATTTTTGGCTATTGTTTCAATGATTAATAGAAATGTGTAGCCAGTTTGGTTATGCATAACTAAATAGGATAAGGCAAAATATCAGTAAAGGGACATATTCCTTTGGAATTCTGACTAGAGCATAGCTTCTATGATAGATAACACAGTGCTTTGTCTTTTTAGGTTTGACTATACTCACAAGAGACAGTCTGGTGGGGCAGGCCAGTATGGTAAAGTAATAGGGTGTCTACAGCCTCTGGATCCAGAGAACTACACGCAGTTGGAGTTTGAAGACAGAACTATTGGAACAAACATCCCAAAGCAGTTTATACCTGCTGTTGAAAAGGTGACGAATATTTTCTAATATTTTGTATTTATGACATAACAATTGCACAATTCTTACCTTCCTCCTGTTGTCATCCCTGAGGAGACCAATCTTGCCCCATTGGAGGGAATGAGAGTTTTACTGTTGATTCAAGTTCAGGCAGGATCAAAGCCTAAAAGTGATTTTGCTGTGTTTCGCCCAATTCCTAAGATTTCCAGTTTTCTATGTAATTGAAACGGTCTTGTTACTTATATTACTAAAGACAATGAAAACAGATCAGTTTCCTCATCTTTGGCATGTGATATTCAGTGTAAGACAAGAAACAAACAAAAAAGAACAAGTTGTTTTTCAAATGTTTTAATAAAACAATCCTACTTCCATTGAGACTGGTTTTTGAACAACCCCTTTCCTGAATGTACCTGCTTTTGGCTATGTCTAACCAGCAGCAAATTCTGAAAAAATGTAGTGTGTGTGATATATCTGAGATCTTTTTGTGCAGGAAACTCCAGCTAAGTTAAATTTCCTGAATAATTTCCCAAATTGCTCCACTGTGTGTGTCTGTTTTTATGTGGCTGTATAGTTTAGTACATATAACTTTTAATATTAGCATGTTAATGGCAATGTCTCCGTCATAGCACTGCTGTACCATTTTATGTTGCTGTATTTCTGAATCTCTTGTTGATTATGCAAAGAGATCATTCTTGGACACTTCTGTTTTGCACCCCTAACTTCAGTCGCACAACAAAAGAAGGATTTTGGCCAACCACTGCCAAGAAAAAAAAAAAAGGATGCTATCAAAAATGAAGGTGACATCTTTATTGATAGTGTGCCTCGTCAAGCCATTCTCTTTCTATTCAGGATGATACTTCAGATACCACAATCGTGGGCAATCTTATAAAAACGTAAATAGATTATTTTAAAAAAATAAATCTTGCCCTGAATTCCTCACCTGATCCGTCTTCCAACGTGACAGCAAACCAAAGTCTAAGAAAATGCCAGTAAAGAGCTTTCAAACTGTTCTGAGGGAGAAACATTCTTTCCTTTATTGTATTATGTTTTTGGGTCTTGTTTTTTCTTCTTGTCAAGTAATAGGACTAGAATTAGTTTAGGATTATGCTTGCTGTGAAGCTTTCTTTCTCTTAGCAAAAGACTTGATGCTTAGTCTCTGGAGGCAGTTTACTGTTCCTTACACACTACCATTAATATTATCCTTTTTTAAAGCTATATTTTGGGGTGAAAATTGCTAACTTTGAGACACTTCTCCACAGGGATTCCATGAAGCATGTGAAAAGGGTCCACTGATAGGTCACAAGATTTCTGGAGTCCGGTTTGTCCTAGAAGATGGTGCACATCACATGGTGGATTCTAATGAATTCTCTTTCATCCGAGCAGGAGAAGGGGCCCTCAAACAAGGTATCTTTGAAGATGTGCTGTTTTACATGTTCATAATTGAATCTTTGTTCAAACCAAATTAAGCTATTGATTTCATTTTTATGCTCCTTGCTTGCTTCCCTACTCATACACCTTTCCCATTCAGAGGCAGTCAGCCAAATGTAACCTGTGTTGAATAATGGATGTGTAAGATTTGTAGAAATTTCAAACAGTCATTCTGAGGAATGTGACCTCACTCCTGAAGCTGTAGGAAAGAGACAATGGATCCTTTTTTCATAGATCTTTGTGGGAACCACCCCTTCCGTAATCATAGACACCTGTAAGAGTAATTATGTTTGGACAGTCTCTCCTGGAATGTCATGCAGAGTAGGTAGCTGCTACAGTGGAACATTGGTTCCTTTAATGGTATAAAAATTGATGCTTTAGAAGTGCTATCATTAGCTGATAATAGACTTTATCAGAATGATTCACAGAATTGAAGAACAGAAAACTCATAAGCTCCTACCTAGACAATGGGCCAGATTCTGATCTTGTTTGTGCTAGTGAAACTGAAATCAAAATCTGGCCCAATGTTTGTTCATTTACATCCTAAGTCATACTCCCTGAATGGCTCCATCTGGGTTTATATTCATCACGAACAAAATTAGATTGTACAGTTATATTTGAAAGAACATATACTCCGATATTGTAATGGTAAACTTAATCTTCCCGTGTATAAAATGTCACAAATTAGTGAACACACATGGCATACCAGCTAGGGTAGGGGATTGGCAACTTTTGAGAAATCAGAAAAGGGTTTCTTCTAGAAGCTGGTCTTCCAAGAGTACTAAGAAGCTGTTGATTCTAAATAGCACTTGGGTTAGAAGGGATGTAAAGTTTTCATAGCATTTAAACTCTGCAGAAATAATAAAACACTTGTCATAGGAACCTGCCCTGATCACTCAGTTCCAAGCAATTGTAATTGATTAGATTTAATTTCAAAGTCAAATACAACATCTCTACACTGATCTCTTTTTAAGATGGGTTTATGTCTCTGCTTTTTATACTACAAATTGTGATCATGCCTCCTCCCCATCCCTAAAACTAACAATTTCAAATGCTTGTTGAAGAAGTTCTAAATGATGCTGCCAGATGTTTTCTGAATCTATCAAGCCGAAACAGCAAATAGAAGCCCCTTCTGAGTAAAACTTAGAAAGTATGATCTATGTGTCAGACCTCTGTAGGGAGTTGTTAATTCCCCAAGGAAACAGAGAAGTAAATGTTTTCTTAAGAGTATCTGAGATGGTATTTGGCTGAGCCTAAAGTAAAGTCAGGTTATTTAGAAGAGAAGGCATCTTGAGGAAATGGTTCCTCTTTCCCCACTCCTAATGCCAATTCAGCAAAATACCCCAAATTAATTATTCATTTGGGGTAAACCTTACCATTGAATCTGCACCAGCATTTTCTAATCATCTGCCTCTATAATAAAAGTTTGTCATATTGTGTAGAGACTGTAGGACAATCCTGTGTTTTCAAGGCACTCTCCTATTAGCAACAGTTGCCAAAAAATTCACATTATGGGTCTGTAACGTGCACTGAATCATATGAAGTTACATTATGCCCTCAGAGGTTTTGACGTTCTGCTTGCATCTTCTTGAACTAATATATTTTCAGTATTTTATTATTAATTCTCAAGTAACAAGTCATGTCAAGCTGGTTTAGGTGTACACATAGCTATTATTTGAAAGAGAGCATGAGTCAAAGGGCATTTTCCATAAAGAATAGATTCCCTTATCCATATAATGATTATTTTAGAAGTAGGAAATATCTGATGGCACAGTAACTCAGGCTTCTAAATCAAGTATTTCAAGACTAAAAGATATGCTGTAGTTCAAACTGAAGTTATAGACATGATGGAGTAATAACTGGGTGCAGTTCTGTTGCCTGTATTATGCAGCAGGTTCTGAGGCTGGTATTATACAGACTAGACCAGTGGTCCCCAAGCCCCCTAAGGAGGCACGGAGGAATGTCTGGAGGGATTGGGGGGGCCTGAGCCAGCCCCCACAGGGGGCGGGGAGGGAGTACTACACGGCCCTGCTCTGCCCCCAGCCCCTCTCCAGCCCCAGCTGCAGTTGTGATCCCCCCAGTTCCGCTGCTGGCCCTCTGCCACAGCCCCGTTCCTGGCCTGTGGCTGCGGCTTGGCCCCTGGCCCTGGCTGCAGCTCCAGGTTGTGGCTCAGCCCCTGGCCCTAGCTGCGGCATCATCCCCTGGCTCCGGCTCTGGCTCCACTCCCAGTCCCCAGCTATGACTCTGCTCCTGGCCTGGGGGGCAGGGGGCGGGGCGCAGACACATTCCATTACTGATAAGGGGAGGGCGTGAGAGGAAAAGTTTGGGCACCACTGGACTAGATTATCATAATGACCCCTTCTGTCCTTAAAATCTATGATATAAAGAGTGCAAGTCCTCACTGAGGGAGGTTGGAAGTCAAGACATTCTTCTCCAGTAATGTAAGAAATACACTTAACATTAATCATGAAAGCCCTTGACATTGTTGTGCGCCAGAATATTATGAATATCAAGTCATCACAGCCAGGATTCTCCACTAGTTCCTATGATGGTCCATGCACAAGTATAACTTATAGCTAAGTGTTACCTTTCAAAACTGCCATAGAAATCTTCAAGCCCAGGTGCAATATCTGTTTTCTCACCCTTTACTGTCATGATGATTATAATGGGAAATGGACACACTTGCCTGTCACTTTTGGCCTTATCCAAAGCACTTTGAAAAACTTGCATTGATTTCAATGGGCTTTGGATCAGGTCCGGTGGGCTAGTGGTTGAATATAATTTTGCATGCCTGAGTTAGATCATTTTTGAAGAATGTGTAATATGTATGGATGAGGGAAACATAAGGATGTGACTATTCTACTTCATTTTCCTTTTTATCCAGCTGTGGAAAATGCAACTCTGTGTATACTTGAGCCCATTATGTCTGTGGAAATTGTAGCACCGAATGAATTCCAAGGAGCTGTGATTGCTGGAGTTAATCGTCGTCATGGAGTGATCACAGGACAAGATGGAGTAGATGGCTATTTCACTCTGTATGCTGATGTATGTGCTGTTCAGTGTGCCTAAACCTGTTTCCCCTTTCAATGACAGACCTAAAGCTGATTTACAAGAAACTTTATTTTAATATTTAGACAATTATGTTATGAACAGAAGCAATTTCTTGTTTCCTCTCCTGCATTATTATTAAGTCTATGGCTGCTTTTTCTGAGCTCCAAATTTGCCCATATTAGTCTGATAAGTAAACCATATCCGAGGGATAAGTGTGACCTGGTGGAAGAAGTTAAATGTAATTGTATAGCAACATGTAGAACAGTACTATTAAACCTATTGTAAGTCTCTGCTATTTTAGCAAAGCAGTTTCATGCAGTGGATAGAGCATTAGACTGGGACTTGGGAGACCTGAGTTCTGTTACCTGCCCTGCCATTATATGATCTTGGGTAACTCTCTATGCCCAGCAGTCCCATCTTAAAAACAAGGATATTGATACTTCCCCTGCTTTGTGCATGGAGAGGTATAGATGAAAAGCTCTTCACTGAAAGAGACATGCTCTACTTTTTAAAACTAATAATTAAGTTTTCTAGTAGAGCACACTTTAAATAATATGTCCAGACGTCTTTTTTTATTATTTTGTTTGTTTTTAAAAGGATTTTTCCTCTCCTCTGTTGTTTACAAAGGTCTTTTCAGCCAGGAGAAGGGTCTGACCAAATAACTATACAGTGGAAGCAGTGAAACCAAATTATACACAAAATCCTGGAAGAAGCACAGAGTAAACTACCTAAAAAGTAGAAGAAATATTTCTTCCTCTAACTTCTTCCAGTTATAGTAACCTATAGTGTTACAAGTAACAATTGCAGATTTACAGACAAATGAGATTTTTTTTCAAGCTGATTAGTGTCCCTTTTTTACATTTAATTGTCTTGCTAGTTCAGGTTAAATTTATTTCTGAACAGTTGTAGGAGGTTAAAATACCTCAGCACAACTCCTTATCTCTGGCTGCCTGGTCATTCATTTTCATCTCTTACCCCCCAAAGAACATTTTTTAACCACCGTGGCAGTACTTTATCTCCATCTATAGCTTTGTCTACCTAAGGAAAAATAATCCATTGCTGACTGTGAGTGTCAGTAACATGTGCAGCCAAATCACTGCTGAACATGGTTTAAATGCAACTACTGCCAAGGACGAACCTTCTCAGTGCTGTTACAGAAATTGTGGTTAAAATCTGCAGCCCAGAGATATTTCCAACTGGGACCTCTTATGTGGTACTACAGCGTACTGAGGTTGTGCCATTAAGCTAGCTGAGATGTCCTTAAACTGAGAATGTCCTTGTTTTCCTGCTGAGCATAATGAAAATAAATGCTTTGAAATAAACAACATTTATAAAGCCATATAAGAAAATCAATACTAAACGCAAAGCATAATTTTTAAAGTGTTACCAACTGGCTTTTTTGATGTCATAGTAAAGATTAGGAGAATGGAGCCTTTAATTCAAAATTACATTGAAAAATTTCTTGCTTGCACAAGAATAACATGTATAATACAATTTCAATTGGATTTCAGGTGCCACTGAATAATATGTTTGGATACGCCACAGAACTGAGATCCTTCACAGAGGTAAGTCAGCAAATAAACTCTGGATACTTTTTATTGAAGACTATTGGATCTGCAGAAATAAGCATCTGAAGTTGTGTTTATAAGTGGGTCACAATGGTGACAGCAACAGTAGAAAAGAGAATCCAAATAGGGAGTAGAGTCATAATATAAACATGTGCATCGCTAATGTAGTTTATTCAAGAGTACTCAATTTTATTAATTTCTACGGCAGTCAGAAGCTGTACAGGTGTTAGACACTTTAGGACAAAAATGGGCCAAAGATGCCTGCAATAAATTATTTATTTAATATTAGACACAACAATTGTGAGTGAGAGTAATAATTGGTAGAGAGGGGATGGAGAAAAGGAAGATGTGGGTTATGGCAAAGTGATCTACAGTTGAGCACATGCACATTTTGATAGTATAGTTGGGTTTTTCAATTACTATTGGGGCAACACAGAAGAAGGACTTTTGGGGTAGGGGGAGGGATAGCTCAGTGGTTTGAGCATTGGCCTGCTAAACCCAGGGTTGTGAGTTCAATCCCTGAGGGAGCCATTTAGGGATCTGGGGCAGAAATAGGGGATTGGTCCTGCTTGGAGGAAGAGGTTGGACTAGATGACCTCCTGAGGTCCCTTCCAACCCTGATATTCTATGACTCTTAAGTAGTAGTTTGAATTAAGACAGGTAGAGGCATAGAAGAATAGAATGGGGGGAGTTTCATTCATGGAAAAAGGTACAGAGATGGAAGCAAATTGCACTGCCTCTCATCGGGCTATAAGGGGAATGGCTTAGCCATACAAACAGCCAGTCCCCTAGGGTGTCCAGTTCACTGTGAAGGTCCAAAAAGAGTTACACATCATGTACACTGTGGCATATCATGGCAATATCTAACTTGACACCATTCTGGAGAAGGGCTCCAGATTCAACTGAAGCCAGGTCTTCTAAAAGGGGAGACCTCCCCAGAGTAACCAAATTTAGAAAGGCCTGTGCCCATTGGTCTGTCTGGGTCGATGGTAGTTTCCACAGAAAACAATACAACCTGCTGGCAATTGTATGCCAGTAATTAATAGTACCAGTAACTCTTAGAAGCAATGTCTGTTGAGAAGTTTAGAAAGGAGGTGAAAGACTAGATCCTTGTATAATGCATTTGTACTTAAAATAGTTCTCATCCAAGGCTGCTGTGTTCTTGCCAGAGTTTCATTGCATGTAAACTTCCTGTAGCATTACGTTCTTTTAACAATAATAGTTAATGATTTTAGAAACTTTAAATGTTTACAAATTGGCTGATATTCAAACTGCAGATTCTTGGAGTTCTAGGGGATGGAAATTTCTCTCTTCTAAGCAAAAAATGTTGGTATTGTTGGACGGTTGAAATAAAGGGCCAGATCTTCAGCTGATGTAACAACAACAACAGTTATTTTGAAGTCAGTGGAGCCATGTAATTTATACCACCCGAGACTCTGGCCCATAGTTTTCGGCTGATTAGAATATACAGTAAATGTACAGGTATTGTCTCCTTTGAGGAAGAGAGTCAGGTAGGGGTACCATAGAGTACTGAAGGAATCAAAGCAACATATTTCATACATTCTGAATGAGAAGCCTAATCTTTCTAGGGCACTTTTTTCTTTTAGAAAGGAATGGAGAGTACTTGGAACAAACAGTTAATGGAACAGTATTGGCAGGACTGAAATTTGGAGAATTCTGCCATTTTTTCTCCCAATTAAGTTCTGATGGCCCTGGTTCAAGGAAGCATCCCTATTCCATTGAAGTCAATGGGATTTATGCATGTGTATAAGTCCATCCTTATTCTGGAAGTGCTTAAGCATGGTCCAAAAAAATGTTTGTTTTTTTTTAAAATAGAGCTAATAGAGTATTGCTCCCAATTCCACTCTATGCCCAGGATGCAGGGTATCAAGAAGGGGGAATATGGGGAAAGGGCGGGGAGACAGTTGTCAGGGCAGGGCAAGTGAGAATTGAGGAGAATAATACTGCCACTTTTGAACCCCAGAGCACTAGTATTTTGTGCAGAAACCTAATTGTCTATGTAGCTGGAGTCATTGCCCCCAGCAGGTGTTGCTGTATAAATGCATGTTTGGTGGGAGACAGGAAGATATGTTAAACAGGAGGACACCTCCATATTTAAAATGTGTTTATAGATGGGTGGGCTTTCGCTTATGTCTTCTACAAAAGACAAATAATAAATATTGATACACTGAAAATGAAAATCTAAATTTGGATACCTCCTAAATACTTGCTATGTCGTTGCAGACTAATGATTTTCACATGCTTTGGGAAAAAAAAGTCTTCCCTAATCTTAAGTGATAATATAAGGCATGAATTTAACACTCTTCTTAGTGTCTGTCAGAATGGAAAAGCTTGGGCATAGAAGCTACTTTCCAAGTCCAATACGTGTTGCCCATTTTGAATTTCTGTGCAAGTAATGGAGATCTTTGAAAGCAGCACTTCAGCAAGCAAGATCTCCATCTTTAACAATATGAATTTTTAAGACTGTATGTTGACTTAATTACTAGAGTACTCTTCCCAAGTGAGATTTTCTGTACATAAATCACTCACAAATAGCAGCTCAACATTCTGTTACATGCAGGTACTTCTACCTGTGAGGTGTTGAGTGGGTCATTATTAACACCAGCATCGTTCTTTTCCAAAAAAAGAGGAAGCAAAATTATAACCCAGTGATGGTCAGTTGGTTGTTATAAAACTATTTGTCTCGGCTCCTTTCCAAGAAAAATATATTGTATGTGAAATAAATCTGGACTTACATTACAGAACGCTTCATTGTGTGGCTCTTCATGCTTTACTGGCAGTTATTACTGCATACTGCTTTGCAGAACATTGTGCAATCTAACTGTCAAGTATGTGTGTGTTTACAGTGTCCCTAACTTTGATTTTTTCCCCCCCTTCAGGGAAAGGGTGAATATACAATGGAATACAGTAGATACCAGCCATGTTTACCTAGTGTTCAAGAAGACCTAATTCACAAATACCTAGAAGCAACAGGACAACTTCCCGTGAAAAAGGGCAAGGCCAAGAGCTGACTTGCCTCCTCCTGAGTGTTAATTAGCAGCTTTTCACAATCTTCCGACAAACTCTTTCTCCTGCAAAGCTCTGTAACCTCAGTGACTCAACACCTCCAGGGTGAATAGATGAATTCAGACTGTATCAGGACCTAATCTTTATTAAAATCTCCTTCCTTTATGATACATTCAGAAGTTACCTGGCAATCACAGCTGAAATGGTCACATACAAATTCCATTCATTAGCAAAAAAATCTGTTTAATTATAATAATAATTGTCTTTGAATTTTTTGTTTTAAAGCACTTGTATTAAAATGGTGATATGGTAATTATTTTATTTTGTTACTTGGGAAAATACGATACTGTGACTATTGTGCCTCAGTTTTGAATCTTCTAGGATCCCAATTCAGAGGACTAAATTTACACAGCTTGTTGGGCATCAGGTGGATGAATTCTTATCCAACAGAATGAAAATGTGTCCTTGAAGGCTGTTCCCAAACAGATCCCTTTGCTTCTATAAGTCACTCATTAGCAATATGTGATTTCAGGAAGTGAACATAGATATTTATTTTACTCTGATTCCAAAACAAAATTCTAAGATCTTCCAAAGTCATAAATAATCCACCGGCCAAATTTATCTGTTAATGCAATTTGCTGCTCACCAGCGCTGCTCAGGACAGAGGAGCCCACTATAGCAAATTTGAAAAAAACTGCCCAGGATTTAGGATTATACCAGCCCTAAATAGAATTAAAGTGAATATCCTTCATAAACTATAATGTTTTATGGATTTAGCTACTATTTCATTTGCTTGCCTATCATCAGGTTCTCTGCTTTTCCAATGGGATCTTTTTGTGACTGCAAAACAAACAGACAAAAACAAACAAACAAGCTGTGCTAATTCTTCCTCAAATCTCATATTGAAGAAGGTAGTTTTATCTACCATTGAAATTGGCATCAGCAGTGATCCTCAGAATCAATTAGTTCCCATTAGGTGGTTGCACAGAGTAAAAGCCAGGCTATTATAATTGGGCAGGCTATTGTTCATGTGCTTTAATTAGAGTTTTTATTACCTAACCAAAAGAATAACTTTGATTTTCACAAAAAGAAAAGGAGTACTTGTGGCACCTTAGAGACTAACCAATTTATTTGAGCATAAGCTTTCGTGAGCTACAGCTCACTTCATCATAGCTCGCGAAAGCTTATGCTCAAATAAATTGGTTAGTCTCTAAGGTGCCACAAGTACTCCTTTTCTTTTTGCGGATACAGACTAACACGGCTGCTACTCTGAAATGTTTGATTTTCACATGCACATTTGTTCATCCCTGACCACTGCAACTCCTGCTATGCTTACAACATTCTCTGCAGATTTTCAGTTAACAGGCCATGGGGTGGGGGTGGGATGTGAAGCTCAAAAGCAAGAAAGCGTTTTGGGACAACGTTCCTGGCACCTTGTTCTGGTTATCCAGACACAGAACAGAACTGTAGTGACGTGCTTTGCATTAGCATTCACAAAAAGATAGCGAAGATGGTTATTTTTAAATAACTATTGTAAACAAATACAATTTCAAGGATTTGCCAGGTGCACATAGACACAAAACAGATGCATCTAGCTCCATGTACACTAAACCTCATAGGATCAAATCCTGCTTGCCCGGCTCATGTATGTAGCTATTCTCAGCTGGAGTACTCTTGTGAATAAGATTAACTGGATTTGGCCTTTAAAAGTGCCCCACACATTGCTTATTCTTTTGTAATCCAGTAAAATAAATGTTCTAGCAGGATCTTCCTTTGCCACAAACAGATAAACCCCCTCATGAAAGTAGTAAGGATGTTTTTGAGAAAGTAAAAACTGGGTAATTGTCACTTATTTTCCATATATTTGTGGCCCTCATTTTGTCCTCTTATCAGAGGATCACTTTTTTTTTTTTTTTTTTAAACAAATAGCTTACATAGACCCAGATTTATCAATGTAAAGGTCACAAGAGTTTCCTGAATTTAGGTCAAAAATCTCTCTACAGGAATACAGTGTGATATGGTTATTGAAGGGACTGACAAAAGCTGGTTGCTCAATACAAGTGGCCTTAGAATAACGCTCAGATAGAATTTAGGCCCTAATTCTGATCTCGCACTAGTGTTAATTGGAGAAACTCCATGTTTGTCAGTGGAATTACACCAATATAAACCTACGTGAGTGAATAAGAATCAGACCCTATAGATTTCTTGGTGGTTTGGTGGGGGAAGGATGGTGTCTTGCACAGGTTTTGTTGGATCTGTAACATGGTAACACATCCTGTATAAGGAGTTTCGGTAACAGTCCAGACCGCTCCATTGTTTTCTCTTTGGGTAGTAACCATTAGTTTGTTCAAGAATTTTGAGGGGTCACTTCTATCTTTGTATCTGTCACCAATCTCAATTTTTATGGAAAAAGAGGCAGTGCTCCTACTTTCAGTAAATGAATAGTCCATTGCATCAGGTGGGTGAATTTCAGCTGTTCATGGGTTTGTGAGGCAGCTGTCCTCTCAGGGAGAAAGAACAGAAAGGACCAAAACATTCTAACAAAGTGGCAAAGCTTTGAAAATAAATACTTTGTTGAATCTGGGCTTACTGATTGAAATACTGTTATTTAAGTCCCCCCCCCCCCCGCCCCCATACAGACTGAGCTTGATGACTCTGATTAAAACATTTGACTGGGAGAATTTAGCCGAGAATTTAGACCATAGTAGTTCACCTATTGCAAGGAATTCCTTTAACTTATTATAAGTAAAAATGCTGTTTTCCTTGGTATTAAGACAATCCCAGATAGATTGGCATAGATTTAAGAGTGGGAGGTGAGGGGACACCCCAATTGCCCTAAACCTAGAACATGTGGCTTAGGGCAAGGAATTTTGAGTGAAAAACTATGAATGTTCTTACAAAAGGACTTTAATATGTTTGGGATGGGGCAAAAAGGCAGCAGTAGAAAAGACAGTCTGAGAGTTCTAGCTGGGTAACTTGAAAACAGCTGTTTGCTGGAGCCCTGCTGTGGGGATACATCTGTGCAAAGCTTTTTCTGTTCTATCCATCTTTGTTCAAGGTAATAACAGGAACTCTGTGCATATTGTAAACAAAAATAGACTAGGAATGACCATCCTGGGTCTTTGTCCTCATTTTTCTTCTGAAAAATTTGTACTTCTCCAAGCAAATTGTTCCAGGCTGTCTGCACGCTGAGGAAGATGACACTACATCAGTTTTTGCTCTGTCCATATTTTTACAGTTGCCTTCCTAACCATGAGGGCTAGAAACTTTTTTTTTTTTTAATGAAAGCTTAGATAATGGAGCACAATTTTGTGTCAAGGAGTAGCTTGTGCACTAAAAATTTGTGGTCACAGAACAGTGGAATACACCAGGTTCTTCTTCTTGGCTTATGTTTATTTTAGTTTGTGATAGAGAATGTTTTTCTCTGCCTTGCCTGTTGCTCTTTCCAGAAGTGCTGCCTAGGCTGGTCTGCAGCCTGTAATGGCCATCGATTTGGAACCAATGCCCACAATGGAGATTGCTTGGAGTTGCTGAGGATAAGGAATGAATCAGCAGTGTCATGCAAAAATAAAACACAACTTCCTCCAAATGTAATGGTATTTATTTTACTGTAGATATAAGTTAAAAGCTAACATCATATTTCTGTTCAAAAATTTAAAAAATTAGTAGACAAATATTTGTCTTATGGAGATGGAAAATTAACACTTTTCTCAAGACTTTCATCCAAATATATTAACTTTGTTCACATTCTGAGTTACAACTAAGTAACTTAGTGAAATAAAATCAGGGGTGTGTGTGTATATATTTATTTTATAAGAACATTTTTAGGTAGATAGATATAATGTGTGATTTCTTTCATTTAAAAAATTCTACAGAGATTTATTTTTGGTGAAGGTTGACTAGTTAAAAGGCTTCGAATTCATTGCAGTACAGTTTGTGTAGAAGAGTTATCACAAAACTGATTGGAACTATTAATGCAATATTTTTTTCCATTTCAAATCTTTATATAAAAGCCAACATTAATCTTTTTAAATATTTGCTTCTTTCTCATTGAAAATTCCATTAGTAGACCCAGATTCTGTTCCAGACCCTTCTCCAGATTCTGACCATTGATTCTCTGACAAGCAGAAGTACTTCACTTTCAGGGGATGACCAGGAGTCCAAATGACACGGAGGTGGCATGAAATCATTTCCTGGAGAGCAGACAAAACCAAGGTTATCTCTACATTGTCTTTTTTGTTGATGAAAAGAGATTTCAGACAATATGTGTTTTTGTACCTGTGTTGGAATTTCATGTAGTACAACCGAGTAGTCAAAGTCAATCGAATCATCTTTAGTTATCTGGATGCACACAAAAGACAACGAAGAGGGTCAACCAAAATGAGACTAATGTTCAGAAGCAATTCTTCCTGGCTCCATTAGTACGGCCAGTTAGATATTGAATACATGCTGTAGCTTTTTGATTCATTGTGTGGGCTTTTCACACAGCTATGGATGGACTCTCCTTCATCTCAAGCTCTGAACTAAGGAACACGCCCAACAGGATCTGTGTGTTTTCCCATCACTTCCTGTGTCCCCTCCTAGACCAGCATATAACACACACCTAAGCAAAAGCATAACCCTCCTGGAGACTTTCAGCCTTGCCCTTTCTTCCTCTCATATAGTAGGGGATATCCTACTATCCTCTCCCTTGAGCCCCAGACTTGTCACCTTCCCAAAGCAGTGGGGCTGCACCATCCCTGAGATCTATCCAGCTCAAAGATCCATTGTTCTTGAGTTATCTCTAGGAAGGTTTTTCTTTACTAGCAAATTAGGTCATGATGAAATATGACATTGAGAGTTGTGGTAAAAACATGATGTAAAATGTAGCTCTTTGTTTACCCATGAATACTTGACATGATGCTAAACATGACTTGTCATAAGAACATAATGGCCATACTAGGTCAGAGCAATAGTCCATCTAGCCCAGTATCCTGTCTTCTGACAGTGGCCAATGCCTGGTGCTTCAGAGGGAATGAACAGAAGAGGCAAATATCGAGTGATCCATCCCCTGTTACCCACTCGCAGCTTCTGGCAGTCAGAGGCTAGGGACACCCAGAGTGAGGGGTTGCATCCCTGACCATCTTGGCTAATAGCTGTTGATGGACCTGTCTTCCATGAACTTATTTACTTCTCTTTTGAACACCATTATAGTTTTGGCCTTCACTACATCCACTGGCAATGAGTTCCACAGGTTGACTGTGTTGTGTAAATAAATACTTCCTTTGGTTTGTTTTAAACCTGCTGCCTATTAATTTCATTGGGTGACCCCTGGTTCGTGTGTTTATGTGAAGGAGTAAATAACACTTCCTTATTCACTTTAGCTAAGCCATTCATGATTTTATAGACCTGTCATGTCCCCCTTACTGGATCTAGTCAACTTGGAAAAGAAACAATTATTTTTAATCTCTTGTCATACGGAAGCTGTTCCGTACACTTAATAATTTTTGTTGCCCTTCTCTGTATCTTTTCCAATTCTAATATATCTCTTTTAAGATGGGGCAACCAGAATTGTATGCAGTATTCAAGGCATACCATGGATTTATATAATGGTATTATGATATCTTCTGTTTCATTATCTATCCTTTTCCTAATGGTTCCAAACATTGTTAGCTTTTTTGACTGCTGCTGCTCGTTCAGCTGATGTTTTCAGAGGACTATCCACAACTCCAAGATCTATTTCTTGAGTGGCAAAAGCTAATTTAGATCCCATCTTGTGAGATCCTCTTGTAACTCTTCACAGTCTGCTCTGGACTTAACTATCATGAGTAATTTTGTATGTTCTGCAAATTTTGCCAGCTCACTGTTTACCCCTTTTTCCACATCAGTTATGAATGTATTGAACAGCACTGGGCCCAGTACAGATCCCTGGGGGACAGTACTATTTACCTCTCCCCATTCTGAAAACTGAACATTTATTCCTGCCCTTTGTTTCCTGTCTTTTAATCAGTTAACAGTCCATGAGAGGACCTTTCCTCTTATCCCGTGACTGCTTACCTTGCTTAAGAGCCTTTAGTGAGGGACCTTGTCAAAGGCTTTGTGAAAGTCCAAGTACACTGTATTCACTGGGTCACTCTTGTCCACATGTTTATTGACCCTCTCAAAGACTCCAAATAGATTGGTGAGGCATGATTTCCCTTTACAAAAGCTGTGTTGACTTCTCCCCAATAAATGTGTCTGATAATTCTGTTCTTTACTATAGTATCAACCAATTTGCCTGGTACTGGAGTTAGGCTTGCTGTTCTGTAATTGCCAGGATTGCCTCTGGAGCTGCAGGCACCAAGTACCACCTGTTGAAATGGCTAACTATGGCCATAGATGCTGAAGGGTATGTCTCCACTGGAGAGTTAACTTGGGGTTTGCTGCTAACTCCCCTCCATCCACACACAAAACCCTCTCACCCAAGTGTGGTGGTGTGTTTTCAGCCTGAGCTGGCTGTCCCTGCTGGGGCTGTCGGTTAAAGCTCAGATGCTGCTTTCACTTGAGCTGGTAACCTCACTTTGAAATGATGACATCAGCTAAATCACTCCAATGCTGATGGTCCTCCAGTGCGCTCCCACAATTTCTCCCATGTAACCAGAAGGAATGACGGTTTCTCCCACAATTCACTGGGAAAGAACCACGGCAGCTCATCTTACTTCAGCACAAAGAACCATGGCATGTGCCCCAAGAACTCCTAGTGATATACATGGTGGAGTGCAGCACCAGTGAGGACACAGTAACTTGGATATGGCTTTGCAGTTTGGCTGATCACACCTGGGCTAGGTGAACCCAAGATGCTCAGAGCTGGATGCTGCTCACCTGAGTTAACTTGGCAATAAAGACTTACTCCAGGTTCAAGAATTCTACCTCATCAACCACTGGAAGGTGCCACCGAAAAAAGGATCTTTCATCTTCCCATAGTTTGGGAAGCCTTCCCATAGCCTTTTCTTCTGAAAATCTGACCCTAAACACCCAGGACCAAAAACTAAACACATTGTGCATATTGATCATAGAAATTAGAGATGGAAAAAACCTATTAGATCACAGATTCCATACCCTCCAGATACAAGATATAGTCCCCTGAGAGAGGGCAGGTCAAATATTCAACTGGCATTATACTTAAGCTTAGCTAAAAGGCCAAAAGACAACTGGAATGAGTTAGTATAAAGTCAGCATATTACATTAACACGGGGTCAAATCCTCACTCTCATGTTTAGTCTTACGGAAATCAGTGGAGGTATTTGCATAAGTAAGGCAAGCAGGATTTGGCTCACACTTTGTACTAACATTTTTCAGATAAATTCTTGGACAAAGTAAGTCATTTCTGATTGAAATACTTTCACTTTGGATACTGAGATCTTGTATGAATCTGATATTTGATAGTGATTATGAGCTCCTGATTGTTGGTCTGTTATGTATTGCTTATTGTGAGATGATGTGTTAACCTTGTAATGCAGATTTAATTTCAGTTTCACTTACCCACTGCTTCACATTCTTGACTTGTGCCATGAAATAGCCTAAGTTCTCTGTTGACTTTTCCCACATTAGGTAGCTGCTGCCAGCAACTGCCAAAGCCCACGCTGGCTCCAAGGCTGGTTCAATATTTCCATAGCTGTCTGAGAGGGGAAGTAAAAGACAGTGATGTAAAAATAATTCTGCTTTTAAATCAGACACACCGGAAACCACTTTTGCACTGACATTGGATTATTCCCAGGAAGTAACTCTTTCCTCCATGTCTGTTTTGCAATATTGAATGGAGAGGGTAATGAACTGATAATAAGCTTATTGTAGATATAGAAATACAAAAGCATGGGCTGACCCTGGTGGAGTTGAGTTTAGCAAGCAACATTATCCACTGGGTCCCCACAGTGTAGAGTGAAATGGGAAACCCAATCTCCATGATGACAGAGTTAGGATGAGCCTATCCAGAGTGGGTGAATAACTGAGGCACATTATCACTCTATTTCCAGTATAAAAATATTCCACTAGTTAGTCCCCTATGTGCCTCCTCTCAGTTGAGGGAACACCAGTGGCCTAAGAGACACTTGTTAATACTCTGACTTCCCTAAAAGCAGCGAAAGAGTGGGTCTTTCATTGCAGAATTTTGCACAGAATTATGTGTCGTCGAATCGTACAGATATCTCTAGTCCATCATGTTGTCTTCATCCTGCAAAGCCCCAGCAAATTTTTTCAGAAATCTTCTGGAATGTTGGCCCCTTTTTAAAATCTCTTTGTTTTAAAGCTGCTATTGTCAAAATAAATATCTTTAAAAGAAGTTTGTGCATATTTGCTTGATTTTTGTAGTGGTTACAAAAACTGTTTAGTACAAAAATTTAAAATAATGACTGAAAGGGAATGTACCAGGAATATCATTTCCAATGAGTGGTTTGGTTTGTTGCCTCATTTTTTTGTAAAAGCTGTAGTCATCTTCTCGGGTTTGCTTCTGATCTTTGGTATATGTGCAGTTTATATTAACGGCAGGTCGAGGTTTCCTCTTCAGGTAGAACACTGTAGCAAGGCAAGTCCCAACGTTTTGCTAAAAACATAAATATCAAAGCTATTATCTTTCACTCCATGTCTTTATGTGCATGCATCATGTTTTCAAAACAAAACAAAAAAACTCCATTGTGTTAATCTCTGAGGCAAAGCATATACGGTCGGCATGTTATGTGAAACTATATAGGATTTGTATAGGGTTAGGAGGATTGGGGCAAAACACCTATGATTTATCAGTTATTGCTTTTGCATCTCTTGAAGTAAACAGTGTTCAGAAGAAATACAATCAGACCTGTCCTGAGCAACAGACAGAAATTAGTTGCTTAACAGAGCTGGTCTTCTAGTACAGGGGAGCAGAGCTGTCCACGGTATCCTTGGGGATACTTTGGGATCGTCTCTCTCAGAACAGGAGATTAACTGATAAGAGAGGTCTTTTGGACAGGTTTTCCCTGTATCATAAACATGGACTTTATTCAGAGAAGAGCCAGGGATTCATTTTAAAAATCATTCTGTATGGTTTAGATCTGCCTGTAATGGAATCCCAGATGCATATGGTGAAATCAGTAATGATAAGTCCCCAGTGGAGTGTAAGTGCAGTGAGGGTTATAATTTCAACAAATTCATCAGGTACGTATTCAGATTTTGGAGCGTGGACACCACAGGAGATACATTTGGATAATGAGGGCCATACTGTGCCATTGATTTTGACATCAATAGGAAGTTTGACTTAAAAGCTTGATGGGACAATATAGCTCCAGGTCAGGATTATCCTCCTCAGGCATTGAGCCAAATAAACCCTATGAAGGGTCCACTCACAAAAGCATTGAAATGAGCTGTATTTTTAGGGGTAAGTATTGTACTTTGTGTAGGAAGGACCATCTTACATTACAAACTTACGCTGCTTTTGTAGTCTTCTGTAGTGAACTGCAGGTAGTACTTATGTCCAATTCCTGGGATAGTCTAGAAGTGAGAGAAACAGGATCTTTATAAAAGGGGAAGTTCAGATTGTATTTTAGCACAGATTGTTCTGGTTGCGTAGGTAGGTCATCATTAAAATATTTACTGATTATTGCTAAATACAGTATTCAGGTGATAGCAGGGAAACCTATGCTGTGGCTTACCCTTGTATCCAGTGTGGGCACTACAATATGATATTATGGACAAGACAGCGATGCATTATTAGAGGTGGTGTCTGGGGTCACTTTTGCCTTGCTTTGGCTGTCCAATCTGAAATTAAAGATCGCATGGTACTACTTGAAATGATGAGGGGATAACCTGAGGGCCCTAATGACTATTTCTGCTCTTATTAAAACCAGTTTTATAATGTCCATGCTACGAATAAGCACACAGGACCTGATCCAGCTCCCAGTAATGGAAATAGAAAGATTCACATTGACTTCAATAACAGCAGCAGCTGATCCATAAATGGCTGTTTTATTTGCTTACACAAGAACTACTACGCTTAACTCTTTAAGAGATTTAGATATAAAGCATTACAGAGAAAGGCACCGTCTACATTACTAACACCAATGCCCAGACACTGCTCATAAGACCAGTGGTGAGCTGGAGCCGGTTCACACCAGTTCGCTAGAACCGGTGTTAAATTTAGAAGCCCTTTTAGAACTGGTTGTTCCACAAGGGACAACCGGTTCTAAAAGGGCTTCTAAATTTAACCGGCCAAAAGTGGCGCCTTAGCCACCGACTCCACGGGTGCTCCAGCCCTGGAGCACCCAAGGGGAAAATTTAGTGGGTGCAGAGCACCCACCAGCAGCTCCCCGCCCGGCCCCAGCTCACCTCACCTCCACTCCGCCTCCTCTCCTGAACGCGCCACCCCGCTCTGCTTCTCTACCCCCCACCAGGCTTACTGCGAATCAGCTGTTCGCGCGGGAAGCCAGGGCGGGCTGAGAAGCAAGCTGTGGCTTCCCACTCAGGCCCAGGGAGGCGGAGGTGAGCTGGGGGGGGGGGGAAGGGGGCACACGAGGAGAGCCGCTCGCACCGCAGCAGGTAACCGGGGGGGGGGGCAGCGGCGCAGGGGAACTGCTCCCCGCCCCAGCTCACCTCCGCCACCCTCGGCCTGAGCAGGAAGCCGCGGCTTGCTTCTCAGTCCTCCCCGGCTTCCCGCTGAACAGCTGATTCGCGGGAAGCCAGGGGAGGGGGCGGAGAAGCAGAGTGGGGCGGTGGGTTCAGGGGAGGAGACGGAGGAGAGCTGGGGCCGAGTGCGGGGCGGGGGGCTGCCGGTGGGTGCTCTGCACCCACCAAATTTTCCCCGTGGAGTCGGCGCCTAAGGCGCCACTTTTGATGTGATCAGTGGGGGGAGCGGCCGCTCCCCCTGCTCCCCCCCAAGCTATGCTCCCCCGCCCCTAGGAGCCAGAGGGACCTGCTGGATGCTTCCTGGGAGCTGCCCCAGGTAAGCACTGCTGGGAATCCCCCCCCCTTTTTGCCCCCCCTGGCAGGTGCCTCTGGCTCTTAGGGGTGGGGTGGGCACCCACTACGGTGGCCCACGAGACCCTCCTGCCTGGTTCTGGGGGCAGACAGGGGAGGGGGGTGGATGGGGCAGGGGTCCTGGGGCGGGGGCGTCAAGGAACACCGGGGGATTGGATGGGGCAGGAGTCCTGGGGGGTGGAGGTGGGCAACAACCCCCTTGTGGGGTGAGGTGGGAACCCGTTGTTAAGATTTTGGCAGCTCTTCACTGCATAAGACCCATTTTTATTTAAACATGGAGCTTGAACTAGCTTGGCTTTACCACCAGTTGAAAGGGGTGTAATTTGGTGCATATATTTTTAGAAAGATGTTTGATTCTCCCTCCGTGCTTCAGAAATTTAGTTATGCCCCATTTCTACTCAAAGCAAAACTGTGCCAACTGAGCCAGCTTTAAAAATCAGCATAGTGTGAAACTAAATTCTGCTGTTCTTTCTCCATTCAATTTGTTCAACCTATCAAAAACAAAACTTAATAGTAACACCACTTCTACTATGAAAATAGGTTCTATTTTAGTCCCAGCTATGAGCAATGGAAACCAGATGCAGTCAGGGGAGCACAAATATGTATATGCATTTGTTACAGAACAATACAAATTGCTACTAAGGACCCTATCCGGCCCAAAGACATCTATGCAGCTTCAAGTCTGCAAAGGCCCTGCCAGTCTGCAAATGTTTCTGCTAACCTACAGTCATTGACTCTGCTGCTTATTCTGAAGGGCCGTGGAAACCAATTTCAACTTTGTGTCTGCCTTTGTCTGTTCTATTCCCAGGGCACAGTCATACATGGTCGCTGCATTCCCAATGACCTAGAAACCAGGTGAGTTCTTCCTCGGCTGACTTTCAGATGGATCTCTGTCAGGAAGATGTGATGATCAGGGCCCACTGGACAGAAGATTCTTCCCTTCTCATTATACTGAATGCCAAATTAGTGTGAGTCCACTCTGAATTATAATCAATTATTACTGATAACGCTGTGATCACAGAGTAGCAAAGTAGAGTGTGCAAAGACTACTTCCGTCACTGTATCAGAAATAATGTTCTCTAAAAATGTAACCCAGACTTCCATTTGATTATGGTTTTTCATGTGATAGATAAGTAAAAAGGACATGTTTGACAAAGATAAAAGCAGAAACCTTCCAAAACAACTGTTAGATATGGACATCAGGCTGATTCACATTGAAAGTGCATACAGCCTAAGAGCTGTCTTTGCAGCAGTCCTGCAAAGACTTGTGTATGTACTTAACTTTATGCACCCACCAGTAGTCTCATTGACATCAGTCGGGTTCTGCTCATGATGCATAAGATTAAGCGCGTGTATAAGTCTTTGCGGGATCTGGGCCTTAGAGAGGTGATGAAGAAAGATGCAAGTATGTTCATGAATCATTCTGCCTGGCTGTGTGTAGTCTCCAAAATTAATTCAGAGTGTGTATCATGTAGCTTATATATTTTACTGAAAAGTTAGAAAAAACAAAACATTGGTCTGAAGACGGTATTGGAGTACAATACTGGGCACAGCATTCCATCCCAAACTTTGGAGCTTAGATTAAGGAATGTTCTAAAGCCAAGGTAGTACAGATTAAGATTCTGTTCTGAAGAGGCTGATAGTCTAGATTCAAAAGAATGAAACTCACATCTTCAGATCAGTGCTGGAAAGACCAGGTGGAGTTTTTAAACATAGGCAACAGGGGTTCCCTTAATTACATACAGTTTAGATGTCTGTCATGTTGCACACTGATTTACAAGTGAAGACTGAGGCTGTCATCCCTGAAGATGCTAGCAGGTAAGAGACTCTCAAATCTCATCAGAAGTTTCAGTTCCTAAAAGCTATGACTGAAACAAAAAAGATTCAATTCTTGCTGAGTGGAAATAACCGATGGTACCACAGTTACCACACAGGTTCAGGAGACTTTTGAAAACTGGAAATTTGAGCACAGAGGAGCTGGAATAATTTGTAAAGTGGGGGTGCTGAAAGCCAATGAACCAAACTGTGAACCCTGTATATGATGGAAATCACTTCAAGCCAGAGGGCGCTGCAGCACCCCTACTTCCATCACCTATGTCTGAGTGTACACATTTGAAATTGTGGCATTTTTCAGATCTGCAAATCTTGTCACCGTGGTTTAACATTGCAGTCCTTCATGATGATGATTGCTGACTGAAATGGTTCAGTAAGATTCCTCAGTGGATCTTTACAGAAACACTTCAACTAACAAGCTCTAATTCTGATGTGGTCTGCTTAACCACAGAATATTTGGGACAAAGTGCACTCAAGTTGCACAGAAACAAATATTTTAGGGTCAGATTCTGAAAAACGCTATCATGAATAGTCCCATTGTACCACTCAAAGTAGTAAGTACTAAGCCTGGTAATAAGTATTTGCAGGATCTGCTCCTTCCTTTGCTAGTTAATCACTTATCCTCCCACCAACTTTTGTCTTTTTCATTTTTTGCAAGCAGGGAGTTGGAATGGTTTGGGAGCTAGTGAACATATACAGGTAAAGGGTGTTTACAAATTAGTTATCTGTTGAAGTCTTGTTTGTCAATTAATATTTTGCATCAGTTAAATGGCTGGCATGTTTGCACATTTTTCTTTGATAAAATCAATTATAAGAAAATCAAACCAAATAAATCTATTTGGATGTTGTCATACAGATTTTCCCTTAAGGGGCTGTCTATATTGCAGTGCCTAATTATTTTATTTGAGAGTGCTAGTTGTTTACCAAATGTGTGTGTTTAAATGTAAAGGTAAATTACTGTATGATAGCAAAAATTACTACAATTTGTTAATCTTATATTTGTTTTGCATGTGATCCTCTCCAAGTGAACAGTGAAAAGAATTCTGGCTGTTTGTACAGTGTTAGAGGTTAGAATCTTGAGCAGGTATGCACATATTTTACTTATCCAAACTTGGCTCTCCTTGCGCGCACGCGCGCACGCACGCGCGCACACGCGCACGCACACACACACACACACACACACACACACACACACACACACACACACACACACACACACACTTTTTCCTCCAGGCAACTATTACTATCAAATGTTTGTAAAAGTTTACTAGGAGAGCAAAGCTGTGGGCCTGGCATCTGCCCTATGTATATACACGTGGTTATATATTTCAGATAAGAGGCGACAGTGGATTAGCCACTTACACAACTTTAAAATAGCTTGTTTGGCCTCAGAGGGCAGGGAGACTGAATGTTGACCCTCATAATCTGCTTTTCTTTTCTTTTTCCCTTCCACTTTGAGCCCTAGCTAACAATGTGTTGTCCTTTTGATCTACTCAACCATCAAGTCAAAATGACAAAGGCTATTAAATGAACAGGCATTCTTAGTATAGTAACAAAGTAGCTGCCTGGAGTTTTATGAGCGACTTACGAAGGTGTTATAAGTGTTTGTGGCATAGAAACCAAGACCCAGTATTGGGAGGGATTGAGCACCCTGTGGGAGGCACTCAGCACTAAGGAGAGATGGGCCCTATGTCAGCTTGCAATTTAGCCTTAAAGAGACACAGGGAATTATTTCCATATATTGCATAGCAGAAAAAATATTTTAGGGTCCTGTGTTAACACAGATAACATGAAATAATTACCACCAAGGGGATTATAATACTTTTAAAATAGAAGAAATGGGGGTTTGAGACTGCCATTGACAGTGAGTGGGGGGGACTTCTGAACCCTCGGGGAGCCTCATTAAAGTCACTGCAGCCTTGCAGAGATGCAGCAGTCTGCCTGCATGCTTTGAGGCTTAAAATACTTGCAGTAGCCACTATGTAGTTAATCCAAAACTTCCCTATCAGAAATGTCCTAAGTCATATAATAAATGCTGTGTTTTTCCTTCCACGATGCTTATCCTTAATGGTGGCCTCATCCCTTTCTGTCTCTTGAGAAACATTTCCATTGTATTATTATTACTACTGAGATAACTTTAAGTATGACAATCAAATTTCATGACAAAAACTGCAGTAGTTTCATTTTACTTGTTTAAAATAAATATTAATGAAAGAAATAAAATCTATCATAATTTTGTATATATCTGTTATGTAAATATAGAATTATATGCTTCTTTGAAATGGATGTAATCTCTTTATTTGTAACTATGCCATCTGGTAAATGGGTTTTTAGAAAATTTTCAAGGGTGAGCTGCAAAGCTAACGTACAAACTGACTTAAGTAAAGAAAGATGTGTTGAAAGATTTCCCTATCAACACAACGGGGGCAGCATCTGGCACAGAAATAAGTTTTTATTTAACTAGCCTTTTTAAAATTCTTCCTTTCCTGCCTTCTATGAAAAGATTTTCACTGTCTTCACTTTCACTCTCACTTCAAGGTTAGCTGATGATATCCCAGAATGCATTATTACATGACCCCAAGTCCATGGGTCTAAATGAGACCTCCAGGATATAGGACATCAAACAATGTATGCTGGGTTATTGTCAGCCAACCAGGAAGTCTCTGAAGGATTTCAGAAGAGGAAAGAAAATAATTTAACGGTTTAAGTTGACATTTCTCTGCTGAATGTCTGGGCTGAGGGATACCTAGCTTATTGTTGGGATAAACTTCATCCAACTTCCATGATAGATTTTCAGTTCTCAGTATACTAGAATAGCTGCTTTAGAAAGGTTCTAGACAGGACTGCCAAGTATCATGCACCTTGTGTGACACACATACACCTACCAGCCCTGTCATTATCCCTGCAAACTAACTGAGATGTCAAGTGTTCTGCTGGGCTGTAGGGATAGCCAGCAACTGTTACTCCTGGCTCTGTCACGCTGCTCCCACGGCTGACTCCCCGCTGGGAAGGAGCAGCCAGCAATAATGGCAGCAGCAACTATGGGAACAGAAGGTGAAAGGGGCATAATGTTGGCCCCAGGTTTCCCCCAATCTTTGCACTGACTTCAGTGGGTTCTGGATCAGGCCCAGACTTAATTAAAACAAAGTATCAGTCATACACAATGATCATCATTCTTATAATTGTAAGAAAATTAAAAAATACTTGTTCTTCTCGGGCCAGGAAATGTATGTTTCTTTGTAGCCCCTAAAGAGTTAACTTTTCTTCCGTTGTCTTTCATTTAGAGTAAAGATTTCTAACACAGGAAATTATACTGTTCAGCATCCTGATACATTTCTGGAGAGACAGCTCAACCCTTAGAACTATACGCTCTAATAATGCATGACACTGGAATTTGAGCAAGTGCTGCGGCTTGGTCAAAAGATTAGGAAGTTTTACCTTTGTTGTCAGTTTCCCTTTTCCCATTCAAATACAACTTACTAAAATTATGGGGCGGGGCTGGAATCTAATCATAGGTTTTATAAAACTTTTTTCTACTATATTTTGGACATAAATTACTTAAGTGTTTGTTTAAGCCAGGAGCACAAAATGAAATAGAGATAAGATTTCAAGGTTTTTAAGTAGGAAATCAATTAATTCATAACATACAATTAGTGTATCCATATCAAATTCTGTTACAAATATTGCTATCAAAAGAAGCAGGGAGGTCATTTAACTAAGTGTATTAGAATGGAGATTATTTAGCCCTGTTTACATGTCTCCTTATTAATTTGCTTTTCTCTAGCCAGGCGGGCTAGAGCGATTCTCTGTAAAATCCACTCAAAGCTGCTCCTGAGTGTCAGTGTTTTTGGGTATTGCTTCAGTGTTGTACCTGATATGGTGGATTGTGAGGGCAGAATTTTAAACCTGAAGTGATTCAGGCTGTGGCCAGCCTCTAGGAAGGAAAAGATGACCCACCGAGGGGAACGAAACATACCTGTGTTTTCAAAGCACTGTTTTCTCTCAACATAGTGGCCTCAGACCAAACTTTGTCAATTTCAAAACCTTGCTTTTGACAGAGTCCCAGAGCTGGAACCTTTAACCTGTCTGCATGCTCTCTTAGGCCTGTCTGTTTTATGATTGGCAACTAAGAAACAGCATCAAGAGGTAAAAATGTAAGGCACATAGGACGGTTAGTGTTTTGAGCTATATGGTAGCTTGAGGATTGTCCCAGCCTATTTACAAAGTCTTGAAAGCTGCCAAGAACCAGCACCAATTTAATTTCAGATGATCTAAAATCCTACCACATCCCCACCTCTTGACTTTAGATTTCTTTCAAGGCACAAACATGTTACACTGAAGAGTCACTCTGCTCGCCTTCCACTAGCTTTAAGCATAGGACTTTCATTGTGTGCAAAATGTCATTTTATGTATGTTCCAGAAGAGGCTGACACCAAGGTAATATCTATTTAACATAAATGGAGAAATAAGAGCTAAGGCTGGAAGCCCTGACATAGATTTCTTGGTTAGCCCATAACACGCTAGAATGTAAAAGCACGCCCAGGGGCTATGCCCATTTCTATCAGACACCATTGATTTCAGTACGATTAATGGCCATAGGGCAATAGGTGTTCTCCTTTGTTGCACCTTTTATTCTCTTACAGGACACTGAAATTGTTCATTTAATCCAAAATGTAATCTAAACTCTACAAGTTTAAGGAAGTAGATGATTTTTCTCTCTTGCAGTCATAGCAAAAGATACTATAATCACATATACACCGTAAACCCTTTCTGCCAGTGCAGTTACTCATTTAGCAGCCTTAGTATTCTATGTTTGCAAGATGAAGATTGAAGCAACACAAGAGGCCATTGTACTTTCCAGCAGAAAATTCTTTGGAAACATGGAGTTTGGAAGCAGTTTAGGTATTTTTTTTTTTGTTAAAAATTAAGTGTTAGCATAAAAATTAGCATGAGGTTTGCTAAATCTGAAGAGAATTCACAGTTGCCGTGACAAACAGACTATTTCACTAGGGACCAGGGCATTTTAAGAGCTGTTTTAATGTTAATGAAGTGTGTAGTAGACTGCCTGCCTTTGTTTTTCTGGGCTGGTTTGGTCGCAGAGAGTTGATGAATAGTTTAAGTCTGTATGTACTGGCTATTGAAGTGCTTCTAGACATATTCAGGGGCTAGCACTGACCATTTGGGAAATGGCTGCTATTCTAGCAGCTTGCTCAGGAGCCAGTGGCCAGGAGTGTAATTCGTAATTTATTAGAAGATTTGCTGCTTGGGAGTACCAGTGGGCACATTTGAGGGGGGTATATTGGTCCCTCTCACAACCATTCTTTCACCTTTCCTTTGGAAGTGGTTCCTCCGGCCCTCCTGTCTCCCTTTGCTTGTCTGCTTTACACCATCCAGCCCCTGACACACAAGAATACTAAATCCAAGTCTTTTTCCATCGTCTCCCTATGAAAACAGCTGAGGTGTAGGGCCTGAAATGTGTGCATTGTGCTATTTGCAAGTGGGCTCAGTGTATTACTCTTTGCTGTGTGCATTATCCCCGTACCACACACTCGGTGCAATGCCTTTTTCTCTGTGTATTATCCAGGGAACAAGTGGGCTAGCGGCATTGCCTTTTGCTCTGTGTGTTACCCTGAGCACCAGCGGACTCTGTGTAATACCCTTTGCTCGGTGTGTTACCAGGGAACAAGTGGGCTCCAGGGTCGGGCATTGCCCTTTGCTCTGTGCGTTGCCCAGGCACCAGCAGGCTCCAGGCACTGCCCTTTGCTCGGTGTGGTATGTGGGCTCGGTGCAGTACCCAGGCACTCCCTGGGTCAGGGCTCTGCCTTTTGCTCAGTGCAGTACCCGGGCTCTGGCACTGCCCTTTGCTCGGTGCGGTACCCGGGCACCAGCGGGCTCTGGCACTGCCCTTTGCTCGGTGCGGTACCCGGGCACCAGCGGGCTCCGGCATTGCCCTTTGCTCGGTTCGGTACCCGGGCACCAGCGGGCTCGGTGCATTGCCCTTTGCTCGGTTCGGTACCCAGGCACCAGCGGGCTCCGGCATTGCCCTTTGCTCGGTTCGGTACCCGGGCACCAGCGGGCTCGGTGCATTGCCCTTTGCTCGGTTCGGTACCCGGGCACCAGCGGGCTCGGTGCATTGTCCTTTGCTCGGTTCGGTACCCGGGCACCAGCGGGCTCGGTGCATTGCCCTTTGCTCGGTTCGGTACCCGGGCACCAGCGGGCTCGGTGCATTGCCCTTTGCTCGGTTCGGTACCCGGGCACCAGCGGGCTCCGGCATTGCCCTTTGCTCGGTGCGGTACCCGGGCACCAGCTGGCTCGGTGCATTGCCCTTTGCTCCGGGCGGTACCTGGATACTCCCCGGCTCGGGGCTCTGCCCTTTGTTCTGTGCAGTACCCAGGCACCAGCAGGCTCTGGAGTTGCCCTTTACTCGGTGCGGTACCCAGGGAACAAGAGGGCTTGGGGCTCTGCCCTGTGCTCGGTGCGGTACCCGAACGCTGCGCTTTGCTCGGTGCGGTACCCGACACTCCCCGGCTCGGCGCGCCGCGCTGCCCGGTCGTCCCTTACCTTGAGCGTGGCTTTCCGGACCTGTCCCAGGGCCCGCAGCGCGCTGGGCGACCCCAGGCGGTAGTTGAGATAGTGCAGCGCCACCCGGGCCGCCTGCCCGGCCAGGCGGTTGGAGACTTGCAGCTCTCCGTCTGCCCGGGGCGGCGAGGGGCCCTCACCCCACGCCAGAGGCAGCAGGAGCAGGAGCAGAAGGGGGCCGAGCCGGGCTGCGCTTCGCCGCTGCATGCTCAGCGATGCCGGCTGCTCGAGGTGCTGCGCGTCCAGAAGCTGCTCCGCACTGAGCCCGCAAGCGCCAGTACAAATAGCGAGGGTAGGGCCGGCTCCCCGCCCCTCCTGCCCCGGCTGTCAGTGCCGGGAAGCGCTCGAGCACCACCAAGGAGGCTCCGTCCAGTCTCCGGTGGCGACTTCTTGCCTTCCCCTTTTCCCGCCCCCGGCCTCCCTCCCTCCCTTTCCTTCCCTCCTGCCCGAGCTCCTTCCGTGAGTCCTCCCGCCTGTCCCTCTCTCCTTGCCCCCAAAACCTTTCTCCTTCCCCCCTTCACCTTAACCCCTTCCCCTGTTTCTTGCCTCTTCTCTGTCTCTCCTCCAACCCTCCCTCCTTTTCTCTCCTCCCTGCCTTCTGCCTCTCATTCTTCCCCCTTTCCTTCCTCTGCTCAGCCTTCACCCCCAGAGCGCCCAGCCTGCCTGGGAGGGAGGCAGATCTCAACTCGCCAGTTTGCACTCCCAAAGGCTTTCGGGTGCTGGGAGGTAAGAGAGCAGTTCATGGAAGCCAGCCCTGGTGCTCTGTAGAGTTCCCACAGCCTTTCCTCTTCTATTCTCACTCTCTGGCTAGTCTCTTTCTCCCTCACAATTGTCTCATATCTTTTGATGAGCCACAGACACCTTGGTAGGTTAAAGAGACACGTGGGTGAGGTAATATCTTTTATTGCACCAACTTCTCCAAGAAGAGATATCGCCTCACCCACCTTGTCTCTCTAATATCCTGTGACTGACCGGGCTACAACTACCCTGCATACAATTTTGTTAGGTTAACGTTTTCATTCCTTCCGACCAAAGTGTCTTACACACAGTGTTTGAGATCCCCAGGAGTCTGGCTGAGTGTAAATCTAGACCTGTCAAAGCTTGTGATGAGTATGAATGAGGAATCTGCACAGTCCTGGATTTAAACAGAGGAGGAATTACACATGCCAAGGGGAATGCAAATCCACGGCACACTTCCCTGAGTCTGGGAGCAGTCTTGTTCCCAAGGAAATAGGAGTTGCCACAGACCATTAGTCAAACAACACAGGAAACATGGAACACTAAAAGCTGTGCAGGCTCAGTTGTGGCAACACACAGCTGTACGGCACCAGATAAAACCAGACAAAAATGAACCACAGTGTAATAGCAGAGGCATTGGACAATCATAGACTATGGTTTATAAATAAGGAATTCAAAAGTCTTGTGTGACAATGGGGAAAAAAGTAAAACCCATGTTTATGAACACTTTTTGGTCTGATTTCCCGAGGGGCAGAGCATCTACTGGTGTTCAAAGTTCTGAGCATTTAGCTCCACTGAAAATCAGGTCAATACCCTGGCACCAGCAGGCTTCCAATGTTGGTTACTAGAGAAGGCGAGGGTTTGGAGGGAAGATTCCCTCTCTTAAAGTTACTGTTACTGTTTGTACAGCTGTAGTGCATAGGAGCCCCAATCAGGGATGAGACCCTCATTGTGCCAGGCACTGTACAGACATGTAACAGAAAGATGGGCCTTGTCCAGCTCTGAAGAAATTATAATCAGAGTATAAAATAGGAGACAACAGGTGGCTTTAACAAACCGGTGGGGAGAGCACAGGGCCGGCTCTAGGTTTTTTGCCGCCCCAAGCAAAAAATGTGCCGCCCCCCAAGCTCCGAGAATGCAACTGCCCAAGCAAAAAAAAAAGGGGGTGCAGCCGGAATGCCACCCCTGGAATTGTGCCGCCCCAGGTACGTGCTTGCTTTGCTGGTGCCTAGAGCTGGTCCTGGGAGAGCACCAGGTAAGGAGACAAGTCTAGTCAGCATGAGAAGTGGCAGTCATTAACACCCAATGCCTAACCCTTGTTGAGTTTTTTGTAAGCATCACAGCAAAGTCTTTAGGAGGTATTAGCAAGAGAACAATGAGGTGGTTTTGCAGATGTTTATGAGTAGGTTCTCCTGTGCATAAGAGGCGGCTTGGAAGAAATACCGTGGAATATAGAAATCCTTCAATACGAGAATGTGACTCCAAAGTGCAAATGCTGTTGGAGAGGTGATCAATTGCCTTGCTCAAAACTAAAGTTAGTGTCAAAGACCACGGTAGATATAAATAATCACAAGATAGCAAATAGACCAAAAAAACCAACATCAGGTGAGCGTTAGATCTGCATCTTCCAAAGCTAAATAAAAATGGCTCTGATCCTGTGGAAAGTCACTTAGACGGCTTGTGGCAAGTATGTCCCACTCACACACAACTGAAGCACGCAAACATGAAATACTCATATACAGCAGAGGACTTTTCAGCATTTTATTTTTATTTTGCAATGGTAAATCTATATATTCTTTGTAGCCTTCCTAATCCCATTTCTTGCATCTCTTCTTAAACCTCCTCTTCTCACCACTGTGTCCCCCCACAAGTACATCTCCTGCAAACATTTTGTTACTAACTAGAAAATTTTTCAAGAAAATAGCACTTCCCCCCCAAACCAAACTGGCATGTTCCTGGGGGAAAATTTTATAAGCAAAGATGGCTTTTACAATCCAAACCTGCAAAAATGTGCACTTTGGGGATGTTTTTGGTGCAAGAACAGTCATTTTATCAAAATCGTGCTAAAGTGAGATATGTGTATGTGAAATGAAAAGGAGTACTTGTGGCACCTTAGAGACTAACAAATTTATTTGAGCTTATGCAAATTTTTTTTTATTATTTTTATTTTTGCGAATGCAGACTAACACGGCTGCTTCTCTGAAACCTGTGTATGTGAAATGATACTGTGCAAAATGGAAGTATTTTCCATGTGGAATTCAGACAAATAAAACCCACTGATACTGCATTGTTCCATCCCTTTCTCACTCTGCCTTCCCTTCTGATCCCCAGTGTGTCCCCTCTTCCAACTGCAGCCCTTCCTCTGAAAATCCTGGTCTACTCCACACCCAAACAATGAGCTATTCTGCTCTCTTCTCACTTTGCCTCCCCTTCCCAGCTTTTCCACCTTTACCCTTTCTGACACCCCCTCAAAGGCCCATCTGTCCCTGGGAATTCCCCCACCCTAGCCAGAACTTGTGCATTTATCAGGAAAAGTTAATTTGACACCAATTATTAACTCTGCTGTGAGACTTCAGTAAATTCATCAGTTAGTGGTAAAGGATAATTATGTGGCTTGTATATATTTCCAGTTATCATGATATTACTATTCTTTTTAATTATGTGCAGAATCCTTTTAAGGGAGTAATGAGGAAGGGCAACTTGCTTTGCCTACCCAATAGTAACCCAGTTATCCCATCTGAGCAGGTAAGATACATTTAAGCCTTTTCCAACAGATGAGGGGACAGTCACTGCAAGTGGGTGAATTGTAGCTTATGACAATGCCTGTTTTAAGTGAAGACACTCCACCATTTTATTTCTATTACTTTTGGTAAAGCAAAGCTTCATTCTAGAAGCTATAGATTACAGCAGTATTTTGCCTTTAGGCTTCAAAGTTACCATGTTCCATTAAGAATATCTTTGAATTTTATGCATGTTTGTTTATTAACTCATGCAGTGGACTAAGTCCCTTGCATCTGTTACAAGGGTCAAACCTCTCAGCTAACCCTGGAGTTACCTAAATAAACTGGATGGAAAGTTTATACTTCTGGAGGTGTCAGTAGAGACTGGATATTTGACTAAAGTCCCTCTGTTTCACAACCTAATCACTTATTTAAATTTGTGTCCAAATTGGCATCATAATTTTTCAGGGAACAATGGAGTCTTCCATGTATGTTTTTATTCTAAAATGTTCCCTTTTAAATGTTTTTGATGTTTGGCTCACATTCCCTTTGATTTCCTCTAGCTAAACAGCCCCACTCCCACAAACTCCAACCTTCTCTCTCACATGCATACTCTGATAACATCTTGATATAGGCCACTTTAAAAATTAAATACAAAAAGTGATTCCCCTTATCTGGCATAAGTGATCTGAGCTATGTCAGGTGTTTCCTGATGCTACCTTCTTGCCTCACCTGCTCCACTCTGCACAGACACCCTTGGAGGCAGGATGGGCTGCAGCAGCTAAGGAGATGGGCTCTGCAAAGCCAAGCAGGTGAAGAAAGTCAAGGCCAATAAGGGCATTAGGGGTTGAGGAAGGTTTTGGACGGGAAGGGAGGTTGAGCAGGGATGGTCTGGTGGGAAGAGGATTTTGTGTAAGGGAGACCCTAAAGTGGTGGGGAATCAGGGCTTTGCAGGGACCCTGGGGTCCCAGTCCAGGATACTGGTGCATCAAGGGTTCCCCGTAGTGCAGCTACCTAGTACACCAGAGGCTCTAAATCACCAACACTGGGAAGCCCTACAATCACTGATGCCACTAGGCTCACCTCCACCCGAGCATCCTGTTCGACCCTTGACCACTATACGCTACTGTGCTCTTCCCCAGCCCCTGCTCTCTTTACCATCATCATTGTCAGAGTTAAGGCTACTCACTTGCTCCCAAGTATGGCGGAGAAGGTATGTACATTGTGAGTAGTGGATGGTTATGGGTGAGTATGACAAGGATAGAGAACCTATACTGTGAAGTGGGAAGAAGGAGGACTTGCAGTGCTGATTTCCTAGATTTTTAGAGATTACAAAGGTAACATTTGCACTTGAGCAACCTTGATTCTAAATTAACAAAGTGTTTGGTTTGGGGAATACAAAGCTTGAATGCTGAGCTCATTCACTGGTCTGGGTCTGGGTCTGGGTTAGGGAAGGCCTCTTTCGTACATCGAAGCAAAGGCATTTGCTCCTTCCACAAGACTGAGACAAATATACTCACTTAAAATCTGGTTGCCAATGAGTGGTCCTTGAGAACTGAGGGAGCATTCTGTAGCAGCAGGTTCTGAAGGTACCTATACTCTGCTCATTTGGTGGAGATAACAAGGAAATCTGTTTAATGTCTAATGACTGATAGTAGGAAAAAGATTAGTTGTCTCAATAAAAAAATTCCCTCTACATATTTATACAAGATGATCAGAGGCTGGAATATGCAATTTCGTATCTTTTTAGAGTACGTTTACCTCAGTTCACACAACTTTGACCAAATGTAGAGGTAACATAAATGGTGATGTAAGTTACATGCTAATAAATGGGAGTAAGTGTGTGTTATGTAACAAGGTAGAGAACCTTCCAGGGCACTGAAACAAGGATAATTTATAAGTCAAGGGTGTGTTGAAAAACAGACACAAGGATGGTGTGAGAAAATCTAAGATAAAGTTGAGGGCTCATGGCCTGTTTTGTTTTCACCCTTCTATTGACCACTTTCCTTCTACAACCTGTAAATTCCACACATTTATCCTTTATTTACCATTGTACAACTTACATCACAATTTTGTATCATCTCTGACTCTATCCCTTTAGGGTTTCTTATAATTGAAATGGAAGCAGGAAGTGTTTTGGACTTATTGAACTGTTCGTGTACAAAGCAATCTGAGATTTTCTTTTTCTTACAGCTGTTTCTCATGCATCAAATATTTGTTTAGCAACCGTTATTTTAAGTTATGTCATATTTGAAGAATATTGGCTATAACCTGTATAAAGCTTTTACAACAGACCACATGGTCTCATAATCACTAATAGATACCTTTTGCAATGGAATGGAATGAATTTGGACAAAATTGTGTTTATTTTCTTTTACAACTTTTCCAGTTCAGTTCTGACTTTGGCATTTCATGGTAGTTTACAAAACAAGTTCTTTATGGCCCCATAGCGTGTTTTCAAGTAAATAATGCATGGCATTTTGTTTTATCCATCAATAACTATGGCCTGCTTATTTTTCTTTTCAATGATTATTCATAGAGGGAGTTTTAAAAAAATTTTATAGTCTCCAAAATTTGTTGTTGGATAAATCAAGTTCTGAAGAGTTGATCTTTTTAATTATTCAAGGCTGAACTTGCTTAGGGTAAGTTCAGATTTTACTGATGACCTAGTTAGTCATGCAGTGTTTGTACACAGAGAAGGGGAGAAATTCCTTCCTGACCTCTGTCATGGTCAGATTAGGCCCTTAAGCATGAGATTTGATTGTACACTTGCAATAGCTTTTATGCTATAAATGTTAGTGCTCAGAAAACTATCCAATTCATTATTAAGTCCAACCATGAACACTTCATTTCCCTTTGACAGTTATATAATGACAGTCTGCACCTAATCCAGTTGGTTTTAATACGCAGTGAGTAGGGCAGAACGGCACTAGCTCAGGCTTCTGAAGGAAGAAAGTGGTGGTGAGTTTGATAGCACTGTAAAATGTATTCTAGTGAACTGAAAATTTGTGTAGCTGAGCATAACACTTGGGTATATATTATGAAGATGCTTTTGAATCTGCTTGGGTTACAAGGAGGCAGAAAAACTTCCAGTATTTTGCATTCAGACCTATTCATTCTACTCACAGGGTGATCTATGCAACAAAACAAAACAAAGCAATGCAATAAGCCAATGCAATGCAATAGAGGTTCCCTTTTTTATTATTCAGAGCTCTATCTGATTTGAGATCCAGCTACTTCTCCTTAAAGGGCTTTGGGAACAAAGAAAACAGATATCTGTTAGAATCCAGCAGTACCAGTGTCTGTACAGGAAAATGCAAGGTCCACCCTTTGTTACCAACCATTTTGGCAGAAAGAACGTGTTTCTGGCATGTGAGACACTACACTACCTTCCTGATTTTGAAGCATAAAGCAAAAATATTTTTGAATCTGTTCACAAAATAACACTGTAATATGATCTTAAGTGCATTTCCTGCTTCAAGAAATCTGGGAATATATTTGCAAATAGACTTCCAGTAAATGCCCTCTTGGTCTCTGTAAATAATATGTTATGGAATGGTCAAGGTCAGGCAATGAGCAGGAACAGGATTTTGAAATTCTCTTCGTAAGTTCAGAGAGCTCATAATGCTGTGTGGATGATACTTCTGCATTAGCCAAGATACCATGTGTGTATAAATTATATGTAATGTAAACTTGGATGTAAGTTTATGTAAACTGTCAGTATCTTCTATGGCAATAAAAACTTTTTTGGTCTGAAGAAAAAACTCAACTACAGTACTGTGTCTCAATGATCTTTTGTATTTCATAGGTTGAATATATATTGCATAAATAATTATTTAACTTTTTATTGGCTCTAAATTTACTGCCCTTTAATATAATTGTGCTTCCCCTTGTTCTTGTCTTAATGGACAGGCTAAGAGAGATGGTCCAGATTGCCAGTACTGAACCTTCTCAGGTTCTGCTGCGTGTTAGTGGTGAGTGGACCAAAATTAGACACAGTCATTCATATGAAGATATACAATTGATTGATATCTCATTATAATATTTTCTGTATTTTATATCCCTTTTAAAATTATTCCAGCTTTCAGTGAAATTGAAAATGTCATGATTAGGCTTCAGAGAAGTCTTTTAACTGCTGCTGCACATTGGGAAAACTTCTCCATTGAATTATCCATGAGGACTTCTAATCTTTTTTCCTCAGAGGATCCTGCTAGTTCAGAGGCAGTACGTATCGATAAGAAATCTAACTATATTTGTCAGTGTGCATAACTTTTAATCTGCCCTTGTGCTGTCCAATCTACTTTAGTTTTGATGAATAAAAACAGTGGTCCTGAGCCTGCAAACACTGAAGCCCATGAGTAACTGTGTGAACTCAATGAGACTACTAACATGCAAAAAGTTATTCACACAGGATCAGAGTTTTAGTGGAGTCAGCTGATTTAACAAACTCAGTGTTTCCTTTCATCCTCCAAAAAGTTAATAAATATATTAAACAGCGATCACAATATAAGCCCTTTTAGTGTCAGTTCTAGTTATTGCTATATGTATGTAATTTGGGGTCAGTTTCCCTGTTTGTTTAATAATGAGACCGTATCCTAGTGGTGGAGTTCAGAATGAAATTGTCTACCCTTGGATAGCATATGTACTGTTTCAAGATTACTAATTCAGTACATGCACTAATCTGGAGTTTTAAAAGATTCTTTTTTGTGGGGGTATACTTCGTATCAGTGCCACATTTACAGGTAACTGCCTTAGGAAATGGTCACAAACTTAAGAACCACCATCTTTACAACTCTCATTAGTTTCTTAATACTTGTAGAATATCAGGTGTACACACTGACAGAAGACATGGTAAGATGCGAGCATCTCTTGTTTCCTGTAGAAGAAGGGAGAGCTTCACTGTGTGCTGGTCTGAAATACTCAGAGTGGATACAGTCATGGTATATCCTTGGCTTGTAGGTGGAAGGTTAAATTTGTAAAAGTGAGATGAGCTCGTACCAGAGATCTCTAAAACATAAGGCACTAATAGCAGAATGTCTAAGTTTACAATGTAAAGGCTAATGTAGTGCCCATCTTTAAAAAAGGGAAGAAGGAGGATCCTGGGAACTACAGGCCAGTCAGCCTCACCTCAGTCCCTGGAAAAATCATGGAGCAGGTCCTCAAGGAATCAATTCTGAAGCACTTAGAGGAGAGGAAAGTGATCAGGAACAGTCAGCATGGGTTCACCAAGGGCAAGTCATGCCTGACCAATCTAATTGCCTTCTATGACGAGATAACTGGCTCTGAGGATGAGGGGAAAGCAGTGGACGTGTTGTTCCTTGACTTTAGCAAAGGTTTTGACACAGTCTCCCACAGTATTCTTGCCAGTAAGTTAAAGAAGTATGGGCTGGATGAATGGACGATAAGGTGGATAGAAAGCTGGCTAGATTATCAGGCTCAACGGGTAGTGATCAATGGCTCGATGTCTAGTTGGCAGCTGGTATCAAGTGGAGTGCCCCCAGGGTCGGTCCTGGGGCCAGTTTTGTTCAATGTCTTCATTAATGATCTGGAGGATGGTGTGGATTGCACCCTCAGCAAGTTTGCAGATGACACTAACCTGGGAGGAGTAGTAGATATGCTGGAAGGTAGGGATAGGATACAGAGGGACCTAGACAAATTAGAGGATTGGGCCAAAAGAAATCTGATGAGGTTCAACAACGACAAGCGCAGAGTCCTGCACGTAGGACGGAAGAATCCCATGCACCGCTACAGACTAGGGACCGAATGGCTCGGCGGCAGTTCTGCAGAAAAGGACCTAGGCGTTACAGTGGACGAGAAGCTGGATATGAGTCAACAGTGTGCCATTGTTGCCAAGAAGGCCAATGGCATTTTGGGATGTATAAGTAGGGGCATTGCCAGCAGATCGAGGGACGTGATCGTTCCCCTCTGTTCGACATTGGTGAGGCCTCGTCTGGAGTACTGTGTCCAGTTTTGGGCCCCACACTACAAGAAGGATGTGGAAAAATTGGAAAACGTCCAGCAGTGGGCAACAAAAATGATTAGGGGACTGGATCACATGACTTATGAGGAGAGGCTGAGGGAACTGGGATTGTTTAGGCTGCGGAAGAGAAGAATGAGGGGGGATTTGATAGCTGCTTTCAACTACCTGAAAGGGGGTTCCAAAGAGGAAGGATCTAGACTGTTCTCAGTGGTAGCAGATGACAGAACGAGGAGTAATGGTCTCAAGTTGCAGTGGGGGAGGTTTAGGTTGGATATTAGGAAAAAACTTTTTCACTAGGCGGGTGGTGAAACACTGGAATGCGTTACCTAGAGAGGTGGTGGAATCTCCTTCCTTAGAAGTTTTTAAGGTCAGGCTTGACAAAGCCCTGGCTGGGATGATTTAGTTGGGGATTGGTCCTGCTTTGAGCAGGGGGTTGGACTAAATGACCTCCTGAGGTCCCTTCCAACCCTGATATTCTATGATTCTATGAATGCAAAGAGAAATAAGCTAGAGCAATGTCTGAAGAGTTACTTTCTTAAGAGGCCAAAGACATGCTAACATTATTCCACTTGGGATCATCTCTAATTCATGATTAACTTATGAAAATCATTGAGGACAGTACAATTCCACATCTCATATTAGGAACTTAAACCCTTTTCAGAAAGAAGCAAGTTGCATGAAACAGATGATAGTTCCTAAAATGATACTATGCCACTGGTGAAAATTAAAATATTAAATTATCTGCAACTGAGATGTGAAATTCCATATGTTATACAAAGGAAGAGTATATTGTTGCTAACAGTTGTTCTTCCTAGCACTACAAGCAGCATAGAATATCTCACTAACCGGTTCTTAGGTAATTTTGTTGTTGGTCATGTAACAGCTGTGTATTTGGAAAATGTGAGGACCTTTAGTTTTCTTCCAGGTGGTTTGGATACACTTCAGGGAAATCTCAATTTATAGACCAGCTTACTCAAACAAATTTCTTGAATGCCTGAATAAGACATAAATCACCACTGAGTCAAATACACCAAAATTAAATACGAAACACCCAGCTAGTTCTGAGGAAGTGAGAAAATAATCCACTGACTTGCAATGAGGAAAAGTCTGTCCTTATGAAAGTAGCATTGTTGAGATTTACAAGGATGGAACAGCCTTCTGCCATTCTTCCAAGCTCTGGGCTCTGCCCTTGGTTGTTGCACAAACAAATAAGACTCTTTCACTCAGAGGACCTTAATATGAGATCAAATTGGCTGCTGCGATCCCAGCATTTTGAGTTGGATTTTTTTACATTTAAGGGACTGTAATGCTCACAAAAAGTGCCAGAATGGCAGCTCTGAAGTTCTGTTTGACCATAGAACATGTATAGTAAGCAGTGCCACTTCCCTACTCCACCATTATTCATCACCCCACAGCTCCTCTGATTTGGCCAAATTGTGCAACAGGAAGAGGCGAACATCTGCAGTTCTTAAATGTGAAAGTGCTGCTGATGAGTAAAAACTGAACCCAGCAGCAGATGACTGGAAACAAACAGGAAGACTAGACTAGTAAGAAATATTCCACCCTCAGAAGTGTTGAGAATTTGTGACGGTGCTGGCATTAACAGAGAGAGAATTATTCCTAATAATTAAGGCTAAGTTTTTTGTCACAGATATTTTTTAGTAAAAGTCACGGACAGATCACAGGCAATAATGAAAATTCATGGAAGCCCATGACCTGTCCCTGACTAAAAATATCCATGACAAAATAGGGAGCCTGGACATCTGCCGGTGGGCTGGAGCTCCAGGGTCTCACACCACTGGTGGCTGTGAGCTGTGGGGGTGCCCCCCTACTGCCTGCAGTGGCTGGGAGCTGCGGGGGTCTGCCTGCCACCCATGCCGGAAGCTGCAGAGCGGGTACCCCACAGCTCCTTGCCTCCACAAGCGGCAGGGGATCCTGCAGCTCCCAGCTGGTGCTAGCTGAAGTCATGGAGGTCTTTGGAAGTCACGGATTCCGTGATTTCTGTGACCTTCGTGATTAAATTGCAGCCTAACTAATAATATCATCAGAACCAGAAGTATTAGATTTTCAATACAGTGAGTGATGATAAGGGAAATACCAATCTGTAGCCTATGTATTGTAAATATAGGCTAAATTGTATTTTCCAGCAGCAAATCTGAACATTTTTGCCATGTGCAGTAATTAATATAATGTGTGATATGCGCTGTCCAAAACATGAGAGAATGAAACTAGTGTTTGCATTCTTTTAACATTTGCTCTTTATATTAAAAACTTCTCATAGAAATGGATCAGATAAAAATGGGAATTGTTTAATGACATATAGACACCATGCTTTAGTTCTTGTCTGGAGCTCGACTGTGTATCAAACATGTAAGTTAAGCATAAACTCCAATTTGTTCATACGTTTCTAATTTTTCAGATTTGTGTGTGTCTGTGTACTGATCTCTCATTTTACTTGCCAGAGGGTTGCTAGGTTTGGGCATTTTACTGTCAAGAAGGATGATGTTAAATCAATGTAAATTTTTTTCTCTGGCAATGATCAGTGTGTTGCTACGGATCGGTAGTTGTTTGTGCCAACCTTCAACAAAAATCACAGAACTCTCATTACTGCTGCATAAATGGAAGCATCACTGTAAATCTTGTTGACAGTTGCTTCTACATTTTCGTTGGCAGCCCTGGGCCCCAGCCAGACAACATTGTGCACAATCTGTGCACTGCAGCCAGTGCACATTGGTTGTCGCCAGGTTCCGCCTGCAATTAGTAGAACACATTATTTTTAACCTGGCAAGCAGCCCTTCCAAACACTTGTTGGTGCTATCACCAACAAAATGCAGCTAATTCATTAGTTAAGTTTCTTTCAACAGAGGATACAATGTGGTCTGACAAATTGTTCTGCTGTTTCACTAAATAAAACTGAAATGTGAAGGATTTGGGTTTGATACCCTCGAGAGTCTTTAAGGAAATGCAACTACAGCAGGAACCAGATTAATATTTTACAGTTCAGAGATGCAAATTTGACATTTTAAATTGGCAGATCTTTGTTTCTCATGCTGACACTAATACATTAACAATGAAAGCCTGTGTCTTAATGTGGGCTCAGAAACATTTCTGATCAGAGGGTTTTCTGATCAATCTTTATATGTGGTCCATGGAATGACGCAATGTCTGAACATGTTTTACAAACTCTCCCAATAGCAAAAGCCATTTTCCATTTCTTTTTTGGCTCTTCTGCTCTCATGTTTACATCACTCAATGGCAACGAGCTTCAGCTGTATACAAACTTCTCTTTTGCTTTTAAAAGTTCAACAGAATCAGAATGTCTTACAATGAACTGAAGTTTTTCAGGAAATGTTTCTTCTTTCTACCCGCCCCCAAATCACGTCAGTGTCACCCCTTCTCATGTTGACAGGTTTCAGAGGGGTAGCCGTGTTAGTCTGTATCAGCAAAAACAACGAGGAGTCCTTGTGGCACCTTAGAGACTAACAAATTTATTTGGGCATAAGCTTTCGTGGGTGGCAGAGTTTTCATGGTGTTTATTACTACAGTGAAATCTACCTCGCGGAAAAATCTTGGCATATAAGTATTCACATACCAAATAGGCTTGGGCCTGATCAGTACTTGGATGAGAGACCACCAGAGAAGTTGTTTCAAGAAGTGTTACTGGGCATTTTCCTGAGCATGGAGGCAACCTCCCTGCATGTGACAGGGCTCATTATGCTTACTGAGAGGTGGTTTTTGAGGTAAAATGTATATTTGAGGTCTGGATTGTTTGCAGTTGTTATTTTTTAGTAAGCAAGATCTACAAGATGGTAGTTAGGCCTGTACTTCGTATGGCTCTGAATGCTGGGCACATGAGGAAAAGACAGGCGCAGATCTTGAATACAGTGAAAATGAAAATGTTAAAATAGATGCTTGGAGTTACAAGGATGGACCATATTCAGAATGAACAAATTAGGGGAAGTATGAAAATGGTACCAATTACAGAAAAGATGTGAAAAGAAAGATCAAAAAAATATGTAGGAAACTGTGTTACTCTCTACTTCTAAGGTTAAGAGAAGAGTTAGAAGACCCAAAGGTAGCTGGATGGATGTCATACAAAAAAATCTGATTAACTTCTGACTTTCCAAGGAACTGCTTCAAGACAGACTGAAATGGAGAAGAGGGACTCAAAAGAGCCAAGCCCATACAGATAGGACTAAGACTAGAAGAAGAAGACTCTTGGTAGTGGCATTATCCCTACATCCTGCCCAAAGTTCAGTATGGGGCATTCCAGTTTTCCATTACCTTCTTGGTATATTGTGCTTATTATATAGTGTTGCTATGTATGGAGGTAGCTGTTTCACCATAGTGAATGAAATGATCAATGGGTATATCAGTTCAAGAGCCTGGTCCTACTCCAACTAAAGTTAATGGCAAGACTCGCATTGCCTTAAGTGAGTTTAGGTGTTGGATCATATTAAAGAAGTTCTGTATTAAAATCACAAATGAGTTTGATTCCCAATAGTTTAAATTCCAGGGTATTACTAATTAAGAGGTCTCTTGATTTTTGGTACTGTTTCTCTCCCTCTATGTGTGAAACTTGCAAGCTGCTAATTGCGTTAGTACATTCTAAGACAGAGTCTGTTCTCAAAGCAATTCTTTGTAATAACAACTACTCGCACAGAGAGAGACTCAAAGCAATACTCTGTAACAACAGAAACAGCACCCAGAGACTCCCCGCCCTTTTGTTGTATTCATCTTGCTTTGTTAACAATTGTGATTAAAATAGAGATAGAGGATGTATGTGGATGGATGCTTGGTGTGGATAATAACTGAATGATCAGGGAGGTGCCAGCCTAAGAATCCAGTGTCCATCAGCTGAAGAAGGCGTCAAGTGGAAATAACCAGAGGACCCCCAGAGGGCAGACTGGAATCCACCCAACAGCCTCAAGAATGGGAGAACCAAAGAACAAGATAACATCTGGCAGCACGGAGCCGTCAGGAATGTGCTATCTGCTGATTGATTCAGCAACAACATGATGAAGCAATTCTCATAGACTGGCATAGGAAGAAATTCCTATAAAAATGGACTCTAAAAAGTGAGAACTTTGGGGTCTGATTCTGCAAACCAACTTCCAGGAGCATCAGATGAGCATCTGACAAGGCCCTGCTCCCACCTCATGTCCAGGCCACCTGGCCAGTGGCTTGGCATGAGCAACTCTAAGGCTGGTAACTATGATAACAACCTTGCAGAACCTCTCTGTGTGTGTGTGTGTATGAATGTGTGAATAAATATGAGATTGAATGGAATGTTATAGCTATAACTAACTGCTTACTATGATTCTTTCTGTATTCACAATAAATGTGGTATTTTGCCTTTTTCCCTTTAATAAGATCCTGCTGGTTTTTATTTTATTGGTATAACATAGGATCTGGCCTCAATATGTAATATCTTTAGGGATGAAAGGTGCTATGTCAATATGATTCATATTGACAACAGTGTAATATATGTTGTATTAATTGCAGTGAATGTTGTACTTAAAATTTCATTTATAACTCCATGATTTCACGCACTCAAAACTTTCTGGAGGGCTTTTCTTTGTGTTTGAAATTTTCCATGCTTGATTGTGGCCCAAAGGTGAAAAAAATCTCCATGAAGATTTAAGGAAAATCCATTTAGCCATTTTCAATTTATGTGAGACTGAAAAAAATGGCACTCTTTCCAGTATAAGAAGTTATTGCCATATTGCCAGTTTTTGATGCAGTTAGCTCAAACTAAAGCTGAATTCTGAAACTTAGCATGTAAATAGTCTTCAATGAGATGTACTTCCAAGGCCAAATGTGAAGAACAGCAGTTAGAGAATGAGTTCCCGATAATAGAAAGTCCTAAGAGCCTTCAATTTCCTCTTGAGTCCTCCTGCTCCCACCCACACACATGTCCCTTGCAAAACTTATATCCCCCTCCCAATATCTCTAATCATCCCCACTCACTAACCTACCAGCTCCATACTCTGTGAGTCTATGCAGTAAGATGATAAGATTTTCAAAATAAAAAAAAAACTGACAGTATTTTCTGGCAACATTTTTAGGGCCATGAAATGTTTTGACAACAGACTAAAGTAAATTTTTTTTATTAAGTGCATGCTGATGTCACTACTCCCAGCTTCTCCTTGACAGAGACATTTCCTACAGCAGAGGATTTTCCCCAGTAATTTAGTGTTCTGATTGAGTTTATCATGGAACACTGATTAGGTGTTGTTATTACTCATTTTGTGAATAGCAGTATCACTGACGGTATCTACACTCATTTGATTTTTCTCTTCATGTTTTTTGGAGAGTGAGATTAAATATTAGAAAGTCTTTTTCCTCTTAAAAATAATAAATCAGTTGAAACTGTAACTGTTCTAAGTGTTGTGCTATTCTAGCAAGAGCAAATTCGTGTGGAATTGTTTTCAAAAGTACTTTGGCAAGAGCTTAGGCACAATTTTAAGTGAGAAAAAGAAATTCAACACAATCTCATGTTCACGTGCGTTCTGCATCGACATATTTTTGAAGAATTTAATTAAAAAGTTAAACATGGTTCCTAACTTTTTTAAACTTTACCAAATGAGGCAACCAGAGAGGAGGAGGAGGAAATTAAAATGGCTGAATACTAGTTGTGCCCTTTTTCCACATAAAGCTTGAGCCTGTGTAAGTTGCAGGTGCAGTATTGCACATATCATACAAATGCAAGATAAAAAGTGATGATGGGCAAGAAAGAGAGAGCAATGGAGTGAATCCTGCGTTTATGGGAGCAAACTACTTTTTTGCCTAGGAGTAGAGTAAGGCCAAAGAAGAAAATATCTAGCTTTGAAGGAGGAGGTGGATTGTTTTTAAACCAATGTCTCCTCATCCAGCTATTTCCCACCCACAGCTAACCATTCTGCACCCTGAGTACATGCCAGGAATGGAACAGGCAAGCAGGAGGTTTGAGAACTACTACTGCTTACTGCAGAAGACAACAGTTTTAACCTGACATCACTTAAGCATAGCTTTCAATCCCACTTGAGGTGGACTCAACAACTTTCTTGTGCCCTGTTGCAACTTTCAGCTGAAGTGCATCCTTGGTTTTTTGTCTTTTGTTTTAAAAAAAACCCCTAATTCTGCAACTGTGTTGTTGTACGCACAAGGGTCTGCCCATGCAAAGCCAGTTGTAGATTGGGGACAAATTCATGGATTCCAGGCCAGAATGGATCATTGTGATCATCTAGTCTGACCGCCTGTATAACACAGCTCATAGAACTTCCCCAACATATTCTTAGAGTAGATCTTTTAGAAAAACATCCAATCTTGATTTTAAAATTGTCAGTGATGGAGAATCCACCACGAACCTTGGTAAATTGTTCCAGTGGTTCATTGCTTTCATCGTTAAGAATTTATGCCTCAACTTCCAGTCATTGGATTGTGTTATACCTTTCTCTGTTAGACTGAAGAGCCCATTATTAAATCAAGTCACTCCTTAACCTTCTCTTTGTAGAACTAAATAGACTGATCTTCTTAAATCGCACCAGTGCCAAATATAGAGGTAAAATAACCTCTTTACTCCTACTCAAGATTCCCCTGCTTATGCATGCCAGGATTGCACTAGGTCTTTTGGCCACAGTGTCACATTGGGATCTCATGTTCAGCTGATTCTCCACCACACACCCCCAAATCTTTTTCAGTCACTGCTCCCCAGGATTGAGTCTCCCATCCTGTCAATATGACCTATCTCCTTTGCTCCCAGATGTATACGTTTACCAGTGCCGGCTCCAGGCACCAGCTTTCTAAGCAGGTGCTTGGGGCGGCATTCAGAATGGGGCAGCAGTCCATGTCCCGCGGCCGCAATTTGGCGGCAGCTCAGCCGCTCTTCCCGCCATGGCGGCTTTTGGGCTCTTCGGGGCTCGGCGGCAATTCAGCAGCTACTACTTGGGGTGGCAAAATTGGAAGAGCCGCCCCTGACATTTACATTTAGCTGTATTAAAATTCATACTGCTTGCTTGTCCCCAGTTTATCAAGTCATACTGATCATGCTGAATCAAAGAATCAATTTATTATTTACCACTTGCCCAATTTTTGTGTCATCTGCAGACTGTGTCAGTGGTGAGTTTCTGTTTTCTTCCAGGTCATTTGATAAAAATGTTAAATAGTGTAGGGCCGAGAACTAATCCCTGAAGGACCCCACTGGAACCATGCCCACTTGATGATGATTCCCCATTTCTGATTACATTTTGAGACCTATCAGTTAGCCAATTTTTAATCCATTTAATGTATTCTGTGTTAATTTTATACATTCTAGTTTTTTAATCAAAATGTCATGAGATACCAAGTCAAAGTATGTTATGTCATCACTATTACCTTTATCAACCATATTTGTAGTCTTATCAAAAAGGATATCAAGTTAATTTGATAGGCTCTATTTCCATAAACCCATGTTGATTTGCATTAATTTATATTACCCTCCTTAAATTCTTTATTAATCGAGTCACATATCAGCAGCTCCATTATCTTGCCCAGGATCAAAGTCATATTGATGGGCCTATAATTACTTGGGTCATCCCATTTACCCCTTTTAAAAATTGGCAAAACATTAGCTTTCTTTCAGTCTTCTGAAACTTCCGCAGTGCTTTAAGACTTATTGAAAATCAACATTCATTGTCCAGTGCATTCCTAAGCAAGCTCTTTTAAAATTCTTGGATGCAAGTTATCTGGACCTGCTGATTTAAAAATGTTTAACTTTAGTAGCTGTTCTTTGACATCCTCATGAAATACTAGTGGAATGGAAAGATTCCATATGATGAAACTATATAATCTGTCCGCCCACCCCATTACTGAACAGAAATTTTTATTGAACACTTCTGCCTTTTCTGCATTATTATTGATAATTCTACCTTTTCTATCTAGTAATGGACCAGTACCATAGTCAGGATTCTTTTAATTGCCAATATATTTTTAAAACTCCTCTTTTTTGTTGTTAACTTTGCTGGCCATAGATTTCTCTTAGTGTTCCTTTGCTTCCCTTATCATTTTTCTATAATTCTGAACTTCTGATTTATATTCATTTATGTCAACTTCCCCTTTCTTCCATTTGTTATATATATTTTTGTTTGTTTTTTATAGCTGCCTTCACTTCCCTGCTAATCCAGGTAGTTTATTTTCCAACCAGTACAGCCTTCTTCCTTGATTGTGGGATTATGTTTTTTTAGGTATCTAGTAAGATGTTCTTAAATTATCCCAATTGTCATTAATATTTTTTGATTACATTCTTCCTCCAAGATAAGCTGATGGGCTCATAATTGTTTTCACCTTTGTGCAATTGGCCCTATTAAAGCATCAAGTATATGTATGTGTGTACACATACACAGTAAAATATATATATATATATATTTTTTTTACTGGTCTGGACTTTATTCTGTTTGCATATTATAAATGTGATCAAGTCACTTTCATTTGTATCTAAGCCATCACTGATTTTTAGTTCTGTGATCAGTTCCTCTTTAACTGCTAAAACAAGGTTTAATAAAGAATTCCCCTGAGTTGGCTGCATCACTTTTTGAGTTAGGAAAGTGTCATCTATGTTTAGAAATTCCAAGGATGTTTTCATACTGGCAACATGAGACCTCCAGCATATGTCACTCAAATTGAAGTCCCCAGTGATCATACCGCTTTTTTCCCTACACATTATAGATAGGTGTGTAAGGAGCTGGTCATCTTGTTCCGTAGTGTGATTTGGTGATCGTTAGCAGACACCAACTAATACCCCCATCTTGTGCTTTATCTGTTAGGACATTAATCCATAAGCATTCAAGATTGTTTTCTTCTGAGTTATCAATGACTGGGAAACAGGTAATGCCACTCCCTCTCCCCGTTTGCTCACTTGATCCTTCCTAAATAGATGATAACCACTTATTTTAACATTCCAATCATAGGAATCATCCTACCAGGTTTCAGTAATGCCAACTAAATCAAATTTTATGCTTATAACTGAGCAATCCCAGTTCATCTTGTTTGTTACCCAGGCTCCTAGCATTGGTGGATAGACAATTCAAGAATCTCTTCTCTTCATGTCCTTTGGTTCCTTGATTAATTTTATTCTCAACTTCTCGATTTTATGCTGAGTGCTCATATCGTTCTGCTTTTTTCCCCCTCCCTTTTTTCTATTAGTTTAATGCCCTCCTGACCACTCTAGCCAGCCTGTCCCCATGGAGATTGGCTTCCCTTCTGCTGAGGTGGAGGCCATCCAAACTATACAGCCCTCTCTCCCCACAGAAGATGGACCAATGTTTCACAAAAATGAAACCCTTTGCCCTTTAGTTTACCTCGTCACTTCCAGAATCTTCTGCCTTCTGTCTTCCTTTGCTCATAGGACAGGAAGTATCTCAGAAAAGATCTCTTGAACTTTCTTCTTCAGCACACTTCTGAGTTCCCTGAAGTCATCTGTTATCTGTGAGATATCTTGTGAATCATCACCAGTGGATCCTTGCCTGTTAACTTCAGAAGCCTGTCCAGTCTTAGAGTGATGTCATGTGTCTTTGCTCTGGGAAGGCAGCACACTGTCCTGTTGTCTGCCTGTCCCTTGAAGAATGTTCTTTTGATTCTTCTGAGTATTGAATCTCCAACACAGATCATCTGTCTTTCTTGGATAGTGAGAGAACTCTTTGAGGGCAAGCTTGATTTACTTACAGTTGGACCAAGCTGCCATTCACATGTGTGTCCCTGGCATCTCTCCATTTCCTTGGACCTACTGGATCTTGAGAGGTATCTTTCATAGTTTCCATGTTGAGGATCTGGTTTTGCTTTGAAACTTCTAGCTATGTGGAATTCTTCTTGCTTTTCTTCTTGCTAGTGGCCACAGCCTGCCTGTCCTCATCTGTCTCCAGCTGTGTAGAATGCCACCGTGACCTCTTGTATCTGGTGGTTATGAACTGCCAGGCCTCCTCCCTCTCCAGTTCCTTGGCAGTCAGCTCCATTATTCCTCAGGTACTGGTGTTTCCTGAATCCGGCTTTCTAGGAACTCCTCAGCTTCTCCAATTCTCAGTAGCATCTCCACTTGTCCCTCCAGTGCAAGAATCTTTTCCTCCAGTACAGCCACCAATTTGCACTCAGTGCACAGGGAATCCCTTCTGACATTAGGCAGGAAGGAGAACATGGTACAACCATTGCAAGTCACCACCAGTGCTGGCATCTTGATATCACATGTAGTGCTGAACATGGAAGGAAAATCACTCACACTCCCTGTCTGAACTCCCTCTGAAACTCTCCTGTTGGCTGCCTCTTGTTTGTGGCTCTCAAGTTTGCCTAGCAAGTGACTTTTTAAACTAAGTCTTGCCTGCTTTGCTCTACTCAACTCTGTCCCCTCACCACTCAGAGGCCTCAAATAGCCTCACAAGTCCAAGGGTTAGAGCCTCACAGGCTTTAGCAAGGCACTAATCGAAGTTCCCAAGGTTAGAGCCTTGTGGCCTTTAGCAGAGTACTGTGCTTACTCAGGGGCCCATGGCTCAGCTACTCAGCCCATACACAGAGAACAAACAATCAACAACTAACCCATAGATGGATCAAACACATCCCTCATCAAGTCCTGCTACCTCCAAGCACAGAATCTGCAGTGACTCCCTCCTGTCAGCTGCCTCTCAAATTTGACGAGCAATTTTCTGATCTGTGACTGTTTAAATTAATCTGCTTTGGGAATAAAATAAATTAATTAATCTGCTTTGGGTTTTGGGAATAAAATAAAATAGAGGGGCAAGTTCCACACAAAAAGAAATGGAAATGCCACTATTTTATTGTATGACTGCTCTTCCTAGCCAGGTATCATTTACGGACTTTCAAGAGCTGTATTGACAAATACAAATATTTTTAAGTGAGCTATTTTCCATGTGCACCCCTGCTTATATAAAATACACCATATCTCACAGGACTAGCTAGCTTTTGCCTGAGATTACATGCTCACATATTTTATTTATATATGTTTTAATAAACTGCATTTGTTTGTGCTAACCACCTGGATTCTAAGAAGCAACTTCACATTTTTGTGAGTACAGGGCTGCAGCTTACGGTAGGAAAAGCAAAGCTGATTTTGCTCATGCCTGAAATAGTGCGTGTTAGGAATGAGGCAAATGCCATAAATCAAAATGAGAGACTTGAAACAGTTTTGACACTAATCAATAGTTTAGGACTATGGAGGCAGACTATTATTGATCCAAGAAAGAGATGGCTGGATGCTCGTCGAAGAGCCCTGAGGACTTTCTCCTCACTAAGCATTTCCTCACAGGAATTATCTAACAGTTCATGACAGGCACTGGTGGAAAAATCATTTTCTTAATACAAACAATGTAGAAAAGAGAAAATAAAATAAGACCTCATGAAATGAGATATATGGAAATGAAATAAATTAAAGAACATTAAAAAGCAAACGAGTGAGAAGGGGACAGACATCTGCCATTTAGTTAGTAAAACATGACGTGGAAGCAGATTAACACATTAATTGATTATGGTCGAGGCTGATTGTTTGTCATGGGAAAAGTCATGGCTTTGTCTTGGCAAAAGTTATATAAAACATAATTTTAGTTAATAACAAATGATTTAATCCCTAATCCTGCTATTGATGGCACACAGGTGAACTGCCACCACCACCAAGAGCCTCATTAACTTCAGTGGTGTCCTTCTTCTTAGCGTATGCACAATGTACCTCAGATGGCACGTGACCAGGATTCATCACCGAATTTGGTCCACCACTGGTTGGATCATTAGCTTCTCCAGCCCAGGCCAGGTACTGGCTGGGAGTACGCTATGAATCCAGATCTATGCCCCCCACTGGGGTCCTTACTGGACACATCTGTGCTCCTGCATGCTGTCAGTTTCAGGATCATTTATATTTCATGAAAATGTGTTAAGTAGCTATTAACAATTCAAAAGCAGAAAAAGGGCCTCATCCAAAGCCCACTGAAGTCAATGGGAGTCTTTCCTTTGACTTTAGAGTGGACTTTGAGTTGGGTCTAAAGTTAGCACAACCAAACAAACACCAAAAAAAAAAAAAAAAAAAGAAACCAGTTGGAATCAGGCCCATTAGTAGACCTAGGAAAAACAGGAAGAAGAGGGTTCATATGGTGAGTAATACTTTGGACATGGCAGTTTTGGAAAAAAACGTTAAACCAAGTGCTGAAAACTGGTAGCCTATTCTCCAACCCAGAGGTTTGATTATGTGCCATAGTGTTAATGGTTTGCTGAAGTTCAGATGCTTGCAAGGCTGCAAGATTACAAACAACAGATCTCTCAGACTCTCCTTCAAACTTATATATAAGACAAGAGCCGTTCAACCTTGAAATGTCCTGGAGAACAAATTATATTTCTTTCAGTAGCTGAGTCTTGGATTTAATCCCTCCCCCTACAAAATCAACAAACCTTAAAATGAGTTAGCTGTTTCATTCTAATGAAAAATCTAAAATTGGTAAACCATGAGCTACGTGTGCTTAGAAAAGTATGAAAATGGGTGATCACATGGTATTGTGACATTTAGATTTATTTTTGTCTTTGAAAACAAAAATCGAATCACATGTTTTAATAAGGTTTAAGATCCTGATGTGACATATTTTTAATTTATAACAAGCAGCTTTCACTGAATCTGTGCAGCTGCATTTCCGTTGCACCTGACTGGATGTTGTAATGAGGCTCTGGAATATCACTGTATCTGGGGTCATAAGTTTACTTTTAGCTTTCTCCTGCTGTTCCCTTTTCTTCTCACCTCCCTCAGCCTCAAGTGAATGCTGCTGAAACTTTATGTTAGGACAAAGTATTATTTCTGTGTTTAGGGCATAGAGAAAAAACAGAATTGCATTGAACTATTGCTTGCACTATAGAAATATTATTTTGCTAAGGTATCTGTGCCTTGTATTGTCTGCAAATGTAATAGAATACCTTGTTATATTTATGTCAAAACACCCTTGCTATAACTATGCAATCAACTTGTACACTATTCTACTAAGAAAAGAAACAAACCTTGATCAATAAGTTTATTATTATTTGAAAGCTTTCTAGCTATATATAGTTGTCTGAAAAGACTATATAGATATAGGAAAGTTTAGTAAATAGAAATACTATGGAGGAGGAACATCAAGAAAATATTAAAAGTGCTGTGAAACCCAGACTCCTAGAATGCAATCCTGGCTCCAGTGAAGTAAATGGCAAAACTCCTATTAACTTCAGCATAGCAAGGATTTCACATCAGTGTGACTACTCCACACCCTCTCAGAGCCTTTCAGCTGAAGTCTGAATCAGGATCTAGATCTTAAATACATCCTGTCTTTATAGAGTCAAGCCGAAATCCCCAATCCAGCATCCTTGAATTGTACAAAGACACATGGAACCCGCTATGAAATACTTGGAGTCATGTCTTCTTATTTGGGGCCCAATCTTGCAAGATGCCAAACAACCTTAACTCCCATGGGATTCAGTGATAGTTTAGGATGCTCAGAACCTTGCAGGACTGGGCTTTTGAATGGGATGTCCCAAAATTCAGGCCTTCTGGATTCTTTTCCTTTCCTATATATGTAATAACTTCTGCAGGCCTTCAATGGAGTTCATCCAGCTTCTTCCTCAACCTTCCTGTTAAGAATCTATACAGAGTAAATGGGGAAAATTAATCTCATAGCCAATTGCACAGTTGCATCATACTGGAAAGGAACTGAACAGCCAGATATCTGCACTTGGCTAACATAATTCTGAATTATAACAGTAACATTTTTTTCTGATTTTCCTCCTGATTCTATTGCTGGATTAGACCTTCATTTATTAACATATTGTATTGTGTATTGAAAGCCAACTATATAAAACTTTTCAATAGTTTTGCAAAACATTAGGAAAAAAATTGTACTGCTGCTATGGTTTGTTCTCCTAGAAAAGTTAAGGGGAAGGTTGAGTCCATGATGCTACTGCTGACTTCTTAAGCAGTTCCAGTTTCCATGCTTAATGTGTTGGATCATATTAAAGAAGTTCTGTATTAAAATCACAAATGAATTTGATTCCCCATAGTTTAAATTCCAGGGTATTACTAATTAAGAGGTCTCTTGGTTTTTGGTACTGTTTCTCTCCCTCTATGTGTGAAACTTGCAAGCTGCTAATTGCGTTAGTACATTCTAAGACAGAGTCTGTTCTCAAAGCAATTCACACAGAGAGAGACTCAAAGCAATACTCTGTAACAACAGAAACAGCACCCAGAGACTCCCCGCCCTTTTGTTGTATTAATAATTGTGATTAAAATAGAGATAGAGGATGTATGTGGATGGTGCTTGGTGTGGATAATAACTGAATGATCAGGGAGGTGCCAGTCTAAGAATCCAGTGTCCTTCGGATGACGAAAGCGTCAAGTGGAAATAACCAGAGGACCCCCGGAGGGCAGACTGGAATCCACCCAACAGCCTCAAGAATGGGAGAACCAAAGAACAAGATAACATCTAGCAGCACGGAGCCGTCAGGAGTGTGCTATCTGCTGACTGATTCAGCAACAGCATGATGAAGCAATTCCCATAGACTTGCATAGGAAGAAAGTCCTATAAAAATGGACTCCAAAAAGTGAGAACTTTGGGGTCCGATTCTGCAAACCAACTTCCAGGAGCATCAGATGTGCATCTGACAAGGCCCTGCTCCCTCCTCATGTCCAGGCCACTTGGCCAGTGGCTTGGCATGAGCAACTCTAAGGCTGGTAACTATGATAACAACTTTGCAGAACCTGTGTGTGTGTGTTTGTATGAATGAATGTGTGAATAAATATGAGATTGAATGGAATGTTATAGCTATAACTAACTGCTTACTATGATTCTTTCTGTATTCACAATAAATGTGGTATTTTGCCTTTTCCCCTTTAATAAGATCCTGCTGGTTTTTAATTTATTGGACTAAACAAATGCACCGTTATGGGTCTAATTACATGAAAAAAAATACTGGACTTTAAAAATTGATACTTTCTCTGTTTCACTTAATTGGATTGTAGCTTCTCTTGAGTTTGGAAACAAGAGCTGATTATGAAGTCAGCAGCTAGTTGAGTCTTAAGTAATTTCATAGGCATTGCTGAGAGAAGGAACCACAATGGAAGTACAAGAATTAACTTCTCAATTTCTTCCCCCTCCCCCTCCCAATCCCTGAATTGTTGTATGGTTTTAACAGTGATAGTCTCCTGAATTGTATGGTTTTAACAGTGATAGTCTCCTGAATGTTGGGAGCTAGAGATTAATGACTTTCACCATCGGAAAGCTGGGGATTCCAGGCTGTGCAAATCGGGTTAGAACTGAAGAAGAGGATGTGGAGGGGCAAAGGCAAGATGGTAATCAGAATGATCTTACTTAAGGCCAGGTATCCCATGAATCAGTAGGTCTAAATCTGAATGCTATATCCTTGCAAAGTTGTGATTTCTGACCCTGGTGTTTCAAGATAGTGGAAATTAAAATGGCCTCTGAAGTCTGGAGATCTGGGTTCCATTACCTTTGTGCCACTGACTACATGTGACCTTAGGCAAGTTAATTTGCCTCTCTGTGCCTTCATTTCCCCGGATGTAAAATAGATATAAAGATGCTTATCCTTCTTGGAAAAGCACTTTGAGATAGATGGTTGCAAAGTACCATAAAAGTGCTAAGTATTATTATTATTTTGTTACCCCTCAGACAAGCAGTGCAATTTTGGCACTAATCCAAGATTTAACATAAAGTATTGGAGCAAGCCTTGGACTTTGGACCTGTGTAATATTTAATCCACCACTGAGTGTTCTTGGAGATGTTGTTAAGGTTTTGAGTATTCTTTAGGAGATTGCCAAGATCCAGTGGGTTGATGAGGGTCCTATGTTGGGAAACAGGGGAAAGAATGTAGTTTGGCATTAGGGAGTAGTAACAACATATACTGTATGCAACAGGCTAACTTTTTAAATATGTTAGTAGTATTTCTCCTCCTCTTTGAATCCACCTTGGAAAATCTCAGTGTTCTTTTCACTTTTGATTTGGTTTAGCAAGGCTATTGCACTTTCAGTGTCCCAGAAGCTGCACTTCTTTGGCCCATATTTGATCCTTAGTTTGGCAGTATAAGGTAAAGAAGCTTATGAATGAAAAGCAGCTCCCACTGTTTTGTTTGTATGCTTGGGACTACATCTGGGAAGATGAGAATTGTATGACTCTCTTATTATAATTTCTTTTGTTCGTGATCCAGGGAAAAAAGATCTTCGTTTGCCCCTTAAATCCACAATGTAGATGACTGCTCTGCCAGGCTGTGTGCTAGTAACAGATTTTCCCTGCCTGTATTTGGGAATGTGCTATGCATAGAAGGTCCATTTTTTAATACCATCCCCCTCCTCTGGAGATTTAGTAGCCATGATTTGAAGACTGGAGTCTTCCTGTTTAGCCGTCTTTGCTATCCACAAGGTTCTCAAATTATTAATCCTGACTTGGTTTTTTTAAGTGTTTCAATTTTGCATGAGCTCTGGATTTGGTTTTGCTGTCAAATTTTGCACAGCTGTAGTCAAGACCTGTTTGCAAGGTCAGTTGCAGTCTTTAGGATAGTAGTGCCAACTAACATCATGCTCAGGCATTCGCTCATTGCTGATCTAGAGAAAATCACATACCTGATTTGATTTTATAAAAGGTATCCCCTTCCTGTGAATGTATATCAAGGCAAATATAGGCGAGTGGTGCAGAATATAAAACTTGTTCAGGAAGAACATTTCATGCTATACCAATATTTTGACAGCTTGCTTGAAAAACCTGTGCTCATGTGAAGCATAGACAGTGGGAGAGAAATTGTGACAAGTATATACGGTATGGGAAAGTTCCCCCTGTTCCACCTTCTGAATCACCAACAGTTTTTCAACCTGGGTGTTCCTTGGAGAGTCCCCAGTCCAAACTCTGACCACATGAGTCACTACTTATGTCCCAGCCCCAGGAGGTATGGCTGCAGGCCAAAACCCTGTGCAATTTTGGGGGTTTTTTTACTGTCATTATTTAGCATGTTTATTTTTCTATTTATTTCCTTGAAGGACAATTACTGTACACATCCTTGGGTCATGCACATCCTGCTGGAGTTGTGAAAGGATTGTATAAACTGCAGCATTTCCTCCCCCCTCCCTGACCTTGAAGGAACGCATGTACGGCAGGTTATTGGGCTACACTTTAGAATCAGTGGGTGAAATTCTGTGGCCTGTCTTACATCGGTCAGAATAGATTGTCATAATAGATTCATAGATATTAAAGCCAGAAGAAACCATCATTCTAAAAATCATAACATTCATTTTTTTGTCAGTGAATTTAGCAGTTAAGGATCAACTTTCCCACTTAGGGTATAGATGCAGTAACAATAGGAATTACATGTAGAATGGTGCAGAAAATGTCACTCACCAATTGTTTTCTGTACCAAAACAGCTCAAATCCTCTCTTCTATCTTCTTCATGGAGTTATTTTATCACTTTCACTTATGGTCATTAAATGCTTCTGCCAGTAAAAAAAACCCCAAACCTTTTTAAACAAACTTGGGCTTAGTCAGAATCTTAATTTTTGGTTATGTATTAGACCGTAAGGTCCCTAGAGCAGCACCCTTCATTTTACACACTTTCAGTAAGGTACCAGTCATGTTTCCACATAGTATAAGTAGTAGTAATGAGCAGTGCACTGGGAAAACTTTGGGCATCTGGGTGTTTGTGGAAAATATCCACAAGTACACAAAGTCGTACGTTTCCTGAAAAAGAGTGCTGTTGTGTTTAGTCTTTGTAGCATTTTTTTTATACAAAGTATTTACAGCACTGGAAGCATATAAAATAGTTTTTGGTTTTGCTTGCGGGACAGACTGGTCAGTAAAACAACAGTAGAACAGTGCTACAAGAACTAAACATCATGGTGCCACAAATCTATGTAACAGCGTGTAAGGTCACAGGGCCCTGCAGTTGTTTCTGTTGATGCATCCAGTCAAACTGGATGCCATTACGGTAGCTCCAGCTCAGAAGCAGAAATGAGGCGAGGAGAGTTAGGGGCAAGACCAGAAGGGTCCTGCAAGGACAATTCCTAGAAACAGACAAGTGCAGGAGACAGCTTATGCTGGGGAGTATGTTTTATTTTGCTGTTGTTTAAGGCAAACCTGAGGAACTGGTTAAGTTTGGGACAGATCCAGTGTATGTGTACTGTGTTAGGAGTACCATCTGCTTACAACCAAATTTGCAGAAGCATTCTCAAAGGGTCACCTCATTATCGAGTGGTTTTAGTATTCCATTGTAGATTTCGCAAAACCTAATGAGTGACATCCACTTCATCTGCATAAAGCTTGAGTAACTGGGCTCTAGAAAGTGAAATGTATGATAACCAAGTCTGGAACTAGTGCAGCCCCCCTCCCTCAGGCCTCTACTCCAGCCGTAGCTTATGGGATGCGGTAGAGGTAACAACCCCTCTTTCTCCCTTGCATTGGGTAGTTTGATCCCAAGGCCTTTCCCTGGGCTGGTCCATTCCCATTGCAGCCCTATCTCCAAAAGTGATCATATATTTGGTTTCACTGGGACAGGCCAGGTTTTTCATTAGGTGTCCCTGTGCTCTAGGACCTTATTTCAGGACACCTGAGCTCTCCGAGTTTTTCATTTCATCAAGCAAAATGTTTTTTTTTTTTCATAACTACAAAATGTTGGTACAAGGATACTACTGTATTGATGAGAATTTGCTGATTTCACTGTTTGCCAGGAACAGTGGAATGAGGATTCAATGTGATGGACCATGTTTGAAATAAAGAGAAGTGTTGAATGAGTGTACGCCTAAGCCCCAGAGGGATCCTCAGACTGGGCGTTCCCCAGCCAATCTCACCTGTGGGCTCAATCGAGTAGATGTTCTCACAGCATGCAAAAAAGGATGATGGTGGTGCCCTCTTTATACCCATTAGCCCAGTGGTTAGGGCACGCTCCTGGGATATGGCTTTTGTGATTCTCTTTCTTAGGCATAAAGAAAAGGAGTACTTGTGGCACCTTAGAGACTAACCCATTTATTTGAGCATAAGCTTTTGTGAGCTACAGCTCACTTCATCGGATGCATTCAGTGGAAAATACAGTGAGGAGATTTATATACACACAGAACATGAAAAAATGGGTGTTATCATACAGACTGTAAGGAGAGTGATCACTTAAGGTGAGCTATACCAGCAGGAGAGCGGGGGGGTGGGGTGGGGGAGAAAACCTTTTGTAGTGATAATCAAGGTGAGCCATTTCCAGCAGTTAACAAGAATGTCTGAGGAACGGAGGGGGGCGAGGAATAAACATGGGGAAATAGTTTTACTTTGTGTAATGACTCATTCACTCCCAGTCTCGAAGAGTCATTACACAAAGTAAAACTATTTCCCCATGTTTATTCCCCCCTACCCCCCCACTGTTCCTCAGACGTTCTTGTTAACTGCTGGAAATGGCCCACCTTGATTATCACTACAAAAGGTTCCCCACCCCCCCCCCACCCCCGCTCTCCTGATGGTAATAGCTCACCTTACCTGATCACTCTTCTTACAAGCAGTAGTGGATTTAGAGTTAGTGGGGCCCCATGGGCAGCTTCATTTTTGCCCCCCCACCAGGAAAAAGAACATTCTCTCTTATCTCCCCCGTTTTTCATTCTTTTTTCTTCATCCTTCTCCTATATTATAAGTAATAGGAAGTAAATGAAAATAAAGTGAGGTACCTTGATAGGGGCAGGGGTTTGGGGTGCAGGACAGGGTGCAGCTGTGGGGGTCTGGGAGGGAGTTTGGGTGTGGGGTGCAGGCTTTGGGCTGGAGCAGGGGTCGGGGTGCGGGAGGGGGGCAGAGGGGCAGTGCTTACCTCGGATGGCGTGGCTCCCAAAGCGACCAGCATGCACACCCCTCTGGCAGCGGCTCCTAGGCAGGGGGAAACAGTGGGGCTCCACACTCGGCTGCCTGCAGGCACTGCCCCCGCAACTCCCATTGGTTGCGGTTCCCACAGAGTTGGCACTTCCGGGAGCAGCGAGGAGGGAGGGAGGCAGAGCGGGCAGGGAGCTGCCTTAGCCCTGCTCCTGGCACATCTTTGCATGCCCCTTGGCAGGAGGGGGACAGCGGGTCTCCGTGTGCTGCCTGGGGTGGGGGGAGAGTACAGAGCCACCTCCCCACCCCGCCAGAGACTTGCCAGCAGCCGGCTGCTTCTGGGAGCAGCATGGGACCATTGGCCACGGCATGCAGGCAACCTGCCTGCCTGAGCCCTGCTGCACCGCCGGCTGAGACTCGGGGGCAGGTTGTCAGATGAGATTTGTCCTGCATTTTGGGGGCCCCCCTGTCGTTGGGGGCTTCGTGGCCACCACACGGTTTGTTTCATAGTAAATCCGCTCCTGAAACCAAGCGATGCATCCAATGAAGTGAGCTGTAGCTCACGAAAGCTTATGTTCAAATAAATTGGTTAGTCTCTAAGGTGCCACAAGTACTCCTTTTCTTTTTGCGAATACAGACTAACACGGCTGCTACTCTGAAACCGATCATATGTTGAATATCTACATAGTCTTTGGTGAGTGGTGTCTAATTTTAGCAGATACCGCCACTCCCCTCACCCCATCTGACCCCTGAATGTAAGTCTTTCATAGGCAATGTGAAGAATGTCATTGATTGATTGAATATACAGACTCATATTTTCAATATAGAAAAGTGTGAATGAAAAGCAGCTGATGTGGTCAGGCATTAAATTATACAGGATCCACATCCATAAACTTCTCTAACTCAGGCCTTCCCCCCCGGTTTGCTACAAGAGGGCTGAAATCTGTAGGTCTCATACAAATAATAATAATAACAACATAATGTAGTCATTTTTATAGAAACTACAGAAGGGTAACATGATGTACATCTAGTCTTAGCACAGTGTTAATGCTGGCTTTAATACACAGCTCTCATGAAAGCAGCACTTTATTACTCAATATTAATTACCTCCTTTGTGCACGTCAGTAGTGTTACTTTCATAATATTAGGAAATGCTAGTCTCTCATCGCTGTTTGTTCAAAGTTTGTTATTAACTTTTCCTTTTCAGTAGAAAAACCTGGATATACATCTGTTTTTTTTCTAATGCTGTAAGTAATACTTATGAATTTATTTGTACTCCTAAACCACAAGGTCATGAACATGAAGGTGTAAAAATGCAAAGCACTGTAATCTCTAAGGAATGAAATTTTGAAATCAGCTGCGGAGCAGGATGTTTTAAGGGACATAATATATTATGTGACTTATTCTACAAGTGATTTTGTTGCGTGGTCAGAGAATTTTTCATTTATTCCTTCATGGAAAGCAAAAGTGAAAACTGTATACTTCAAAATTATAATTCCTCCTCTACCCCTCCTTAATAATTTAGTCTCAATGTTTGTCCCTTATATAAAGTTTGAGCAATATTTTCTATTGTCAATTCTAACCCCTCCTCCAGGTGAATTTACTGCTAGTTTTCATTTCATTGCTCAGTAAGGAAACAATTAAACTCTTTTGTCTGAATGTCCAGCCTGTTTCTTCTGTGATTTCCCTGGTGCTCTGACTTTCATGAGATCACATATTTTAGCACATGAAACCTTTCAAAGGTGCCAGCAAATGTACTCTATTACAAGAAAAGCTTTGTGTTGTATAGTCAGATACGCAAATTGGATACAAGGAGACAACTCAGCATAGGAATAACTGAAACCAGGTGGCACTGATTTTTTGCTCTGTGCTATATTCTGAAAAGTCACAGGCCAACCTGCTAGAATTGTTCAAAATAGTATAAAAATATACAGATGAGGGTAAAGCAGTACATGTAAATTAGTAAGCTCTAGGAATTGATACAAATGTATGTTCTGGAACAGAGGATTTGCTAATGATAAGGGAATAGTATATCTGTAAAATGGGAGCGATAATTCCCTGCCTCACAGGGTGTTGTAATGATAAATTCCATTAATGATTATGAAACACTCAGATATTATAGTGATCAGGGCCACATAAGTATCTTGACAGATAGGATCTCAAGAAGGTTCAGGAGAGCAAGTAAAATTAAGGTAGAAACCTGAAAGAAACTACTGAAGGATGGGTCCTAAGGGCACAGGCATAATTTGACTTCTATATTTGGGGGGTGGGGAGCTCCAATCAGGCTAACAGGGCTGCCCGTGGCTTGCAGTTTCCCCCGCCCCCACCCCCCGGCAAACTATGCCCATTCCTAATGGCGGTGGTGAGCAATAGCGCAAAGGTACAATGCATAGTAGCTGCAAGGAAAGCAAATAAAATGCTCAGATGTATAAACAAAGGAATTAGTTACAAAGCTCAGGAAATACTGGTGCCACTGAATAAGGCTCTTGTCAGGACTCACATGGAAAACTCTTTTCAGTCCTGGGCTCAATTCTAGGGAAAAAAACCGCATCAGTGTCTTGGAAACACTCCAGAAAAGAGCAACAACAATAACTTGTGAGTGGAAGGAATGTGTTATGTGAAACTGCTAAATGTGCATAAAATGCTCAGCCATGAGAAAAAAAGAAAAGAAGGTTGAAAGAGAGTTGCTTTTGGTACACAAGTAACGAAGGGGGGTAAATACAGCTTTAGAGAGGGAAACCATGAGGACTTAGGCTCTTAGTTAAGGATGGGGCAATTCCTTTTGAATTCTTAATGTATGATGATCAACCATTGCAGTTACTGAACGGTATTAATAGAAATTAATTTAAGAACAGAATGGCTATCTGTATACACAAAAAGAAAAGGAGTACTTGTGGCACCTTAGAGACTAATGCTCAAATAAATTGGTTAGTCTCTAAGGTGCCACAAGTACTCCTTTTCTTTTTGCGAATACAGACTAACACTGCTGTTACTCTGAAACCTATCTGTATACATTATACCTTTACAGTGATGTCAAGGGTTCCGCTGTAAGGCAAGTGATGGTGTCACTGGGCACACAATTTCTTTCATCCATCCGTTTCTATGCTTCCATGTGCTTTCATTTAAAAAGAATGAACCGTCTAGGCCTGGTTACAAAGACAGCCTTTAGACTGCTTTCATTTGGTCTTCAGCCAGACTGAGTAAAACAATGGCATTGACAGGGATGCGAATTTCCCTCATTCCCAAGGCATTTAGTCCAAAGCATAGCAGTGTAATGAGGAACTAACCTTTGAGCATGCTTATTCAAAATCAAAATTTCCTTCTTGAGTCACTAGATTTCATTAAATAGACAGTAAACCTTTCAAAACAATTTTAAATGTTACCAAAATGCTTCTTTTTACAAACTAATTGCCATATAAGTGTTTAGCATCAGTGTACACAGTAACATAATGCTATTCAGTGATCCACAGTCCTCCAATATTTCAATTATTTCCCTATTTACATTTTTGATTCACCAGGTGCCTGCAAAACATTTTTAAAAATTGATCATTGTTGCCTTATTGTTCTGTGGTTGTACAGTACCTAACACAATAAGATCTGTGCCTACGGCTCCAAGGCACTATGGGAATACAAATAATAAATAAATAAATATGCTATGTACTATTCTACAGAAACATGCATATTTTTGGGGAAACTTATGTAGATGCTAAAGTAGGGTGACCAGATGTCCCAATTTTATAGGGACAGTCCTGATATTTGGGGCTTTTTCTTATATAGGCTCCTATTACCTCCCACACCGGTCCCGATTTTTCACACTTGCTGTCTGGTCACCCTATACTAAAGGAAAGAAGTATGTTAAGCAATAGAAGTATGGCCAAGTGATCTGAGCACAGTACCTGGTGCCAGAAATTCTGGATTCTATCTCCAGCTCTGACACTGAGTTATTACAATGGCTCGAGACAGGTGACTTAACCTTTCTGTGCCTTAGTTAAAACACTCATAAAATGGGTATCATAATAACAGGGTTTAAATGGGACTTAAGTGGGGCATATACCTTGTGCTAGCCCTCTGCCTAGGGGGGCATTTAATCCAATGTGCATGAAATGGAGCAGAATGCAGCCACTTTAATCTTCAGTATGGAAATGCAGCCTATAGAGATTGAAGGGCCAGTGTGCAGTCCTTCACCATGAATTGGGCTGCCTTCTTTCCTGGATCATGTTAGGGTTCCGCATACAGCAATTTGAAGTCTCTGTGGGCTTCACACTATAGTAAAGTTAAGACAGACTGTGCTGCATTCTAGTACCTCATGGGCTGTATTCCTGCTGAATAAAAAAAAAATTGACATATTCTCCAGATCTGGTATATAAAACCACTAATATTTCAGACAGAAGAAGGAGGACACATCACAATCACAGAGCTATATAATAAAGCATTCCTTATTCTAGTAGGATGGCTAATAAAGTGTTTGTTTCATTGTATAAAAAGGAGTTTTCATAATGGGGTGTGAATGCAGATAGGATCCAAGTACAAGAGCCTTTTACCAGAGAAAGTATAATAACAGAAAGCCTAATAAAGGTGATGTGGATTCAATAACATTAAATACAGCCCCTGCCTCACTGCTATGTTGTCATATTTTGAAACATTTTCACTGGAGACAGTAGTAATTTTTTAAAAAAAACTAAAATGTGAAAGCTAATCATTGATTCACATGAGTATTTACTATCCAGAATGTTCAGTGGACTTGATTGATCAGGGTAAAGCAAAACAGTGAGGCCACAAGCACTAGAATTTTATAGCACCTATAAAGTTCTGTATACAGTTTTTGCTCAATTTTATGCTGTTAAACTAAACATTTGGTATCATATGGCATTTTAAGTGTTTTGATTTATGTTAACACAGCAATTCCATCTGTAATAAACATTCCAAAGTATGGGTTTAAGAGTAATCTACAGTATTTATTTGTGACATAAACACTTACCTGCAATGCATTTGATAATCATCTTAGATTTAACTCATACTGTACATTAAAGATATTATGCTTCAGACACAACAAGGTCATCCCCAAGGTGAAGACTGTAGTGATGGTTGGGGTAGGGGGGAGAGGGAAGCGCAAGTAGTATGGCAACAATTTTGGATTTAAAGGTGGAAAAATATCCTATATTTCTCCTAACAAATCTAGATAGCATAGTTTCTATATTAAATTATATTATAAAGTGTCTGAGTTCTGTTTAAAACAGTATCATTGCAATGCCATTGAATAATAATCTTAAAAACATGATCATGACAATAACATAAAAACAGTGACATTTTTTAAACGGATTTAGTCAAATTACATTCATTTCAGGTTTACTCAGGCTCCCTCAAAGACACAATGAAGAAACAGAAACTCTGTGGATAGATAGCTTTAGTCTCTGCAGTTGTCTGTCCTTAACCTACATTCACATTAAAATAAAATAAAAAATGTATTAGGAATTAATCTGCATTATATTTTTGAGTGTCAGTAGGCTGCTTCCTCTCTTCTGCAGTAAAACTTACAGGAGAGGAGATAGGGGAGGAAAATTCCATGAGGATCCCCTCAAGGAGTTTGTCCCCATCATTCTGTCAGATGGACAGGGATTCATGCAGATGCTCTTTGCTCTGTGACAATTAATCATGTTACCTAAATCCCTTATCCTAATCTGCCTGGCCACAAATTACCCTTTAGCTCCCCCAAGTGGACCATTAAGATAGAAAGCTTTTTATGTTGCTTTTGCTATGAAATAGTGCACTCGAAAGGTCAGCTCCTCAGCTCATGTAAATTGACATGATTTACAACAGCTGAATATCTGGCTCAGAAATGTTGTTCTTTTCATTACTGTGTCTTGTACTTATGTATTAGACAAACCCGTTTTCTCTTAGCATATATAATACAAAAATAGAGATTTTTTTTAAGTGAAATTTTAGTACTCTTGGAAGTTGGCAGATCGACAGCTGGAAATGTTTGTCCAATATTTATTGGCAGAACAGATACAGCACAGACAGTGTACAGTGGAGTATATTTAACAAACAGTAAGTATAAATAAAATGTGCTTTTAGGAAACAGGAAGTTATGTCCTCCACATAAACTGTGCCAATTAATGCCCTTATTCCTAGTTTTCTGAAGCAAAGAAGTTCTTCTGTCTATAAACTAATAGATAATTTGTAAAGGTATTGTCAAAAGCTATTATTACCATATTATTTCCTCCTTCAGTAGGAAGGAACGAATTCTGGTTAAGGTACTGGATTGTGACTCGGGAGATCTCTGTTCAGTCCCGTTTCTGCAAAGATTTCTTTGTGAATTCAAATAAATCACTTAATCACTCTGGGCCTATCTTCTGTTGGTATGTCACATCCCTTTCTCACACCTGTTATCTGTCTGATCTATTTAGTTTGTAAATTCTAAAAGGCAGCAATTGCTCTCTTACTGTGCTGCTATACAGTACCTGGGACAATGAGATCCCAATCTTAACTGTGACCTTTAAGTATTATACCGCAATTAATTAATAATAATAACAATATATGTGGCCAGAGAAAGCATTATTTATATTGATATATCCTGTTCAGGGGGTCTTATTAGTGGTAGATGAGGTAAGTTTTCAAAATGCAAAAATGTAAAAAAAAACAACAACAAAAAAACTATGCCAGTAGCTAACAAATTAACCAGACTTACAGTAACAATATCTCTCTGTGGACAGAAGCATTTGCGAGGGTCTAGTAGAAATATTTCAAACTGGTCTTGCTGAAATCCAGCCTCCATTCACAGTTCTGTAATATGATCTTGGTTTTATCAGTCGTCTACAATAATCCTCAATGAGCAAGTTTTCACTCCTTTTAAACTTGGCAAAGGCACATCCATCAAGGATGTCCATCACAAACTGCTACTTAATTAAAAGACTGCTGAAACAATAGTCATGAGGACTAGACAGGCGTATCAATAATATTTCAACCTACAGAATTTCAGTGGAAGAAATTTCAGCCTCTTTGCTGATTCCAGAATTATTTGAAAGTCTACCTCAATTTTCTTAAATGGCTGCTGACCTGGTTAATGAGAGAGACAAGGTAGGTGGGGGAGAGTAATCTGAAAGTGAACATCTTGGTTCACTGTGTACACGGCAAATTCAGCACCTTTAATTCCATTACGCTTAAAAGGTAGTTAAAGACTTTGGCATAAGCATTTCTGCCAATATAAAAACAAAATTTTAATTAAATGGCTCTAGCATAACATCTGCGTTTAGTGCCATATAGAGCCCAGTTTACTGCTGGTGTAAGAAGAAAGTGAAACTTCAGTGAAGCCAAGAGAGGGGCACTCTCTTACACCAATGGAGAATGTGGCCAAAAGTTGGTCTGTTATGGGTAGTACATTTTGGGAAGCAATCAGCCTTAGTAAAATGGTTATAATACTGAAATGTAGTACTTTATTATGACACATTGGTACTTTTATTGCTTTTAAATGAGGGCTGTGGGCAAATGTTACATGTTCTTTCACTCCCCTGTCAAAGTTTGGCCCTTAATATTTCTCTTTTTCACTGTGTAATTACTGGCAAGAGGAGTAAAGAAAACATTCAAGAAAAAATATTTAAAATTAAAAATCAAATCTGACCTCATGGAGGGAAAGCTTGTAAATGTGTAAAAGTGGTAAATAATGAAAAAGGACAGGTCACTGATTCAGAGCAATCCGGATCCCTTGATAAACCACCCCAGGCAGAAGCAAACAATATGCGTTTTAATACATTTAAATGTAAATGTATACATCTGGGAACAAAGAATGTGGGCCATATTGAAAGGATGGGAGAGACTATCCTGGGAAGCAGTGACTCTGTAAAAGATTTGGGGGTCGTGGTGGATAATCTGTGGAACATGAGACCCATTGTGACATGGTGGCCAAAAGAGCTAAGGTGACCCTGGGATGCATGATCTGGAGAATTTCAAATAGGAGCAGAGTGATTATTTTACCTCTGTATCTGGCACTTGTGCAATCGCTGCTGGAATACAATTCAAGAAGGATGTTAATAAATTGGAGAGGGTTCAGAGAAGAGCCAAGAAAATGATCAAAGGATTAGAAAACATGCCTTGTAATGATAGACTCAAAGAGCTAAATCTGTTTAGTTTAACAAAGAGAAGGTTAAGGGTTGACTTGATTGCTATATATAAATACCTTCAGGGGGAACAAATATTTCATAATGGATTTTTCAATCTAGCACAGAAAGGGATAACATGATCCAATGGTTAGAAGTTGAAGCTAGACAAATTCAAACTGGAAATTAGGTGTACATTTTTAATAGAGTAATTAACCATTGGAACAATTTACCAAGGGTTGTGGTGGATTCTCCATCACTGACAATGTTTTAATCAAGATTTGATGTTTTTCTACAACATTTATGGCCTGTGTTGTATGGGAGATCAGACTAGATGATCACAATGGTCCCTTCTGACTCTATGAAAAGTAAGAAAGGGTGCCTGGAAAACATGGGGTGGGTTATTTTAAATGGATGCTGCCCTGCAATGTTTTGCTTGTGTATCGCTAACTTACAGCAGGGTACTTTGTGTGAAAATGAAATGGGCCCATTATTTAGATTGGCCACACACATGTGGGGGAGGGATAGCTTAGTGGTTTGAGCATTGGCCTGCTAAACCCAGGGTTGTGAGTCCAATCTTTGAGGGGGCCATTTAGGGATCTGGGGTAGAAATTGGGGATTGGTCCTGCTCTGAGCAGGGAGTTGGACTACATGACCTCCTGAGGTCCCTTCCAACCCTGATATTCTATGTCCCTGGAATAATGGCTATTCCAGTACTTCTGGGAACAGCATGGGCCTACCACTGCTGGTGTGACCCTGCTCCCAACAGCATAGCCTCACGTGCAAGCAGTGTGTGAGGTCCCACTGCACTGAGAAGGGGACATTTTTAAAAGTGTGCGCCTGACCCCCATTAGGCTGGGAGAGCAGGCGGGAGGGAGGACGGAGAGAGCGGAGGCGGGGCCAAGGCTGTTCGCCCGAGCTCAGCTGCGCCACAGCAGGTGACGTAGGCGCCTGCGAAGAAGACTGCTGCTAGGCCGCGCTGCATTGTGGGTCCGCTGGCCTAAAAGGCGGGCACCATGGGGTGTCCCCTTTCCCACGTGACAAGCTAGTTGACGGGGATCAGCTGACTGGTTCTCACGTGACCTGGTGCTGCTCGGAGCCTACACTGGCAAGCCGGGGCCCCGCCGCGATGGTGGAGCCGGGCGGCGAGGAGGAGCGGCCGCTGCTGGACTCGGCGCAGAATGACTGTCCCCCGCGCAAGGCGCTGCCGCCCCTGTGCGACCCGCGGCGGCTGGCCCACCGGCTGCTGGTCCTGGCCCTCATGTGCTTCCTGGGCTTCGGTAAGTCCCGCCTGTTGGAGCCGCCCCAGCGGCAGCCAGCCTCGTGCACCCTCCCCCCCGCGCCCGCTGGTGGCTGCGCACCTGCCCCCCAGTTCCTTAGAGGCCGGACTGGGACCGGGCTCCTCATCCGCCCATGGATAGGAGGGCGGTGGAGCCTCCCACTGCCCCTCCCGCGCGGTTCCCTGCATCGGGTAACTCCACGAGCGTAGCCGCGGCGCTGCTGGGGCGGGGGCTCCCTGCAATATCTCTAACGTGTTGGTGGGAAAAACAAGGCCCGCAACCTCGGGCCCTGTCGCCACAACAGGGTCCTGGGGCCGGGTCCCTGTTATCCCCTGGCTTTGTTCTGTCTGCCTTCCGGTGACCAAACCGTGTCCCCGGCTGTCAACACTAAACGTACCGCCCCTCTCTAGCAGCCCTGTCCCGTCTGCACAGGCAAGAGCCAAGCCTGTTGTTATAGAGAGGATTAAAAGTCCTCCTGGAGATGAACCCTTACATTTTATGGCAGGGCTTGTTAAAGTTTTGGAGGCTGATAGGTTTAGCATCTGTTCTTATTTTTTCCATCTTAAGTTTTAAAAACTCTTCTACATCAACTTTCCCTCTTGTTTTATTTTCTTTCAAATTTGAGATGTAACACTTCCCTGACACGAATTTTGCTGTATAGGGAGGTGCTAAGTTGATTTTCTTTTGGCCTTCCTTGTTTTTCACCACACTGTGCCAAAACAAACAAACCCATTATTGATGTAAATGTGTTTTTCTTGAGTTTGAAGGTTCCATACATTCTGAACAAGAAAATCCTGGCTGCGTCTGGTCTATTTGCCTGCATGGAAATTATCACTGCACACCAAAATCACTGTCTACCTTTCAGTTAGTATAAACCAGGGGTCAGCAACCTTTCAGAAGTGGTGTGCTGAGTCTTCATTTATTCACTTTAAGGTTTTGCGTGCCAGTAATACATTTTAGTGTTTTTTAGAAGGTCTCTCTCTATAAGCCTGTATATTATATAACTAAACTATTGTCATATGTAAAGTAAACAAGGTTTTCAAAATGTTTAAGAAGCTTCATTTAAAATTAAATTAAAATGCTGCTCTTATGCTGCCAGCCTGGGGTTCCGTTCACTTAGGCCGGCAGCAGGCTGAGCGGGGCCGGCAGCCAGGACCATTGAGCGGCTCAGCCCGCTGCCGGTCTGGGGTTCCATCCGCCGGTTCCTGCCAGCCAGGGTCCCGGCTGCTGGCCCCACTCAGCCCGCTGCTGGTCTGGGATCCAGGCCCTGCCCACATAGAATGGGTACCTACTTTCTCCCTGGTTCTAGCCCATTCTCTCCCCTCCCCGCCCCCTGCACCGAGCTGAGGGTGGGAATGCACTGAACACAGGGCTGGGGGTGAAGGAGCTGACTGGGGGTTGGGGTGTAGGGTCTGGCCAGGAGCTAGAATGAGGGAGGGGGCTCAAGGTTGGGGCAGGAGGTTTGGGTGTGGAGTGCTTACCAGGGCTGCTCCCATTTGGTGTGAGGGGTGCAGGTGGGAATGTGTGTGTGTGTGTGTGTGTGTGTGGGGGGGGGGGTTGCAGGAGCTCCCGTTTAGTGCTCAGGTGGGAATGTGGGGGGTGCAGGAGTCAGGGCATGGAGTGTGGGGGTGCTAGGTATGTGTGGGGGGTGCAGGAGTCAGGGCAGGGGGCTGTGGGTGTGTGAGGGGGGTGCAGGAGTCAGGGCTGGGGTATGTAAGGGGGGTGCAGGAGTCAGGGCAGAGGGCTGGGAGTGTGTGTGAGGGGGGTGCAGGGGTTGGGGCTGGGGGTGTGGGCTGGGGTCGTGGGAGTGCTCACAGCCCCGTGCCCAGAGTGGCTCACAGAAGGGGGCTGGAGGGGATATGCCCTGATTCCACCCCCCTACCCCCAAGGCCCTGTCCCCACCTCTTCTCCGCCTCCTCCCCGGAGCATCGCTGCTTCTCCCCCTCCCTTGCAAGGGCCATCAGCTGATGGGCGGCAGGGAGGGAGAGGAGGAGGGGCAGGAACCCAGCATGCTGGGGGAAGAGGCGGGGGAGGGGGGACCTTGCCTGCCCTGCAGCAGCAGCCGGCAGGACCAAGCTTCTTCACCCTGCCCCTGCGGGGGGAGGGGGGACGAAGAAGATCGGGCTGGGGCGGGCAGGATTTTTAATGGCACGCTGCTGCCTGCCGGGGTCCCGGCCGCTGGTCCTGCTCAGCCTGCTGCCAGCCTGGGTTTGGCAACGGGCTGAGCGGGGCTGGTGGCTGGGACCTGGCAGGCAGCAGCGTGCCATTAAAAATCCGCTCACGTGCCATCCTTGGCACGCGTGCCACATGTTGCCGACCCCTGGTGTAAACTCTCACAGCTTGTGATTGTGATATGACTGTCCTCAGAGTTGAGAAGTTTCATTCCAAATGATCAAGAGTTAAAACATGTTTAGATATGTGTTAATAATAGTGGTCATTGTGCACTGAACTTGATGCTAACAGTATGAAGAGAGACAGTCAAGTTAAATCTTACTTTACTAATGATTTGAGTTACTAAAAGCTTAATTCACTCTTCTCTTTTTGTACTTTTATTTTCTTTGCCCAGGTTGGATGGAGTAGTCCCTTTTGTTTTTCAGTCTGACTTTCTGGTGCAGTGCTACAATGTTTAAATTGTGAACACTGCACAGGAATATATGAATCCAAACACCCTTTCACTGAGAAGTTTTTAAAGTAATTAAAACATTTGCAGTCGGTTATACAGACATTTCACAAAAGTAAAACCTGTCAGAAGCATGGACACCTTCAGTTTAAAGAACCACATTTTAATCAAATGCCATTTTATGTGATTTTTGAAGGTTCGTTGCTTATTCAGTACAGTTATGAGCAGATTCCTGATAGCAGGAAGGGGCTCCCTTTATCAAAAAAAAAAAAAATTGGCTCCTTTATGAGCACTGGCACGTCTTGTATTTTTGCAGTAACAAAGTTTGGGTGTGGTTAGTGTAAATGCAGAACAATAGATGTTCCAGTGGGGCAGTAATGGTTAAGATAAGTGTTTCTCTGTTCAAGGGCCCCATTTATACCTTAATGATGCTGTGGTATAAAACAAATTTAAAAGAAAAACCCTTCCAAAAAGTTATATCTTGCATTAACATGAAAGAGAACTTGCTTTTATTCACAAGATTAGTTACTGTTTAAGTATGTGAATACTTTATATTATCTGCTTAATTTACCTCCTAGCAGTTTGGTAAACAAACTGAAGATGAATGTCACTGGCTGGATTTTTTTTTTTTTAAGTTTAGGAAGACTCTTTTTTTAACTGGAAAAAGTAATAGTTTTAAAGCTGTTAAATAGCAGTGTAAATATACCATTGCTGTTTTATTTGTAAATTTATCACAAACGTTTGCAATATTCTTCATTAAGTTCTGAGAGAAATGAAGTTAATAGACAGAAATGGAAGCAACTTCTATTATCTATGAGATGACTTCTTGCAAATGTCATTAAAATGCAATCCAATGTGATTGTACAAAGTGGCTAGATTGTCTCTCTTAAGATAATCTTAGTTTTGTATTCAATATGTCTAAATAGTGTATCTAAGCTTATTTAGTATTTTCATTCTCCTTGTAGGTAGCTATTTTTGCTATGACAATCCAGCAGCTCTGCAGACTCAGGTTCAAAGGGTAAGTGGCGAAAATTCCTTATATATAATAACCGACTCTTCTGGGGGGATTGTTTTCAGTAATAAGCTTACTTTTGAATAACCTATCAAGAGAACTTTAACCATGCATTAGTGGAATGGGGAAATCACCCATGTAATTTAGTTAACCAGTGGGTTGACTACTTATCTTTATAACAAGAGCATTGTCAAGTACTGTAGTTTAGGTTTTAAATCTAAAACTACTGTACATGTGCAATACCTGACCTTCCTTATCAAGGTGAGAGCTCATGAACTGGAGTAATACACTCTGTGTACATGCAAATAACTGGATACTTATGAGTGTGACTTTCTTGTGACCCTTCACAGTGTTCTCCACATGAGCTGCAACCTGCTTATCTGGAATAGCACATTTGCATGTCCATTTGGCAGCGGTCAGTTGCACCTGGCAGCTCCTTTTTATTTTAAAAAGGGGTGATGGGGAGGAGTAGAACTATGACTGAGACTTTAAGTGCTGGTTTTTCCCAAAGGAACCATAACTCTCCCATGCTGCATGTATTTAAGGCATTAAGGTGATGTCTACACTACGGACCTTACAGCGGCACAGCTGTACTGCTGCAGCTGCGCTGCTGTAAGGTCTCCTGTGTAGCCGTTCTGTGGCATCAGGAAAGAGCTCTCCCACCAGCATAATTAAACCACCCCCAACAAGTGGTGGTAGCTATCTCCTGCTGACATAGTGCTATCCACACAGGTGCTTTGGTTGGTGAGATTTATGTCGCTCAGGGGTGTGTGGTGTGTCTTTTTTTCCCCACACCCCCTAACAAAAAAACTTTTGCAGACAAAGTGCTAGTGTAGACAAAGCCTAAAGCTAGGGTCATATGCCGGAATAACACAAAAATATTGTGTATATTGAAAGTAGCGGAGTTAGAGTTGCTTTGGGAATCATATTTTTATTCAATGACTTTTTGCTTTGGAAATCTCAACTACTATATAACATTCAAGTAGCATTCTGCATGTAGTTATAGATGAGCTTGTGGAATAATGCTGCATAAAATCTACCAGATTCTTCTTTATGTGATTGCAGTAAGCATACAAACGGCCTCTTGCTTTAAAATCAAGGGTGAAAAATGACTGAAATGTCACATTCAGATGGCTCTCTAATTGAAGTTCTCAAACTCTAGAGAAGTAATGACCATCTGAAAATGTATTGATTATGTTGCAAGGAAGAAGTTGAGTATATGCAAAAAGTCTGGGTCATTATTCAGTAACTAGTGATTCTATCTAATTTCGTATACTGTGCTTATCACCATAGTACCTGATCACCTTCCTATAGTGTATTAAGCAGTGTGATTAACATCCATGACCCTTACTCTCACTGAGTAGTATCTGTGCACAAATAATCCCACTCAGTTGGGGCTAGTCATGTGGGTAAAATGCTACTCACTACAAGTAAAAATTGCATAGTTGGGCTCTTAGTAAACCAAAACGAAGAGGAAATAATTACACTCGTGTAGTTTACTCAAAGACAAATTGATATGCAAAATCCATTGGTATTTTGCACGTTGAAGGCTCTCCATTTAAACAGTGTTTATATACCTGTCAAAATTTTGCTTATTTCTTGTTATCTTAACCCTAATTTTAACACTGAACCATGTTGTCTTTCAAGAGATTATAGAAATCAGCTTGGAGGTTAGTTTAATTTTAACATTCTGTAAGAATACAGTCCGCATCTGACTGTTTTAGGGTATTTGCCTTTTGTGTTGCTTGGCAGCATTCTTTTGCATGTCAGCAGTAAGACTTCTCCTCCTCTATCCAGGCTTCACTTGTGCTTAGGGTTTGGGGTGTGACTGAAATCTTCCAAAAATTGTAGATGTAAAAGCAGTTTTAGGGGCAAATCTAAGGGCTTGTCTACACTACTGCTTAAATCAATGTAACTTACATCGTTCAGGGATGTGAAAAAGTCACGTCTCCAAGTGATGCAAGTTACATCGACCTAGCGCTGGTATGGACAATGCTTAAGTTGGGGGGAGACACTGACATATCTTCCACCTCTCGTTGAGGTAGAATAATTAAGCCAATAGGAGAGCGCTCAGCATAGCGTGTCTTCACCAGACATGCTACAGGCTGCGCCAGTGTAGCACGGTAGTGTAGACTAGCCCTAAGACTGTGCAGGGGAGGAGGAGGTGGAGGCAGGATTTGGGGATCCCATAGAGAAGGCTTGCATTTGCTGCATCCCATGAAGCCATGCTCTGGGTGGGATCTCCTCTGTGCATCTCTGGAGGCAAAGCAAGGACCTCGGGATTTCTAGCTAAGACTGAAGTACAGTGATCCCAGGGAAGAGATGCTCTCCACCACCCCTCTCATATTTTCCCTATATTTTCTTTTCCTTGTTTTCTCCTGGATGAGCTCCCCAGCATATGAATGATATGTCTGGATTAGAATTTGAACCTCGGGTGGTTAAAATCTCTCATTTCAGACTCTGTCTGCATTGGTTACGTTTGCGTCACATTTGGAATGGTTTCTTCACAGCAAGAGCTAGAAACTGGTTTAAAACTAACTAACTTGGGGGGGATTTTAAGAGGCACAAAGGGCAGTTAAGGACCCAACATTCCCTTTGACTTCCTTTTAAAAATCTTCCCATTCAAATTCTACAGAGGCTTTATAGGCGAGGCTTACCCTTTGCCACTGGAAGTTTTCTGCTTATCTATGGCAATTGAATTTATCAAGACTTGCCTTTGGATTTCTAAACACCTGGTGACAGTTTCTCTTAAAAGGAAGGCTGTATTTTTAATGTTTTAATATTAGATGCTGTCTTAGAAATTGTCACCTGTCACTCTAATTAAAGTAGTGCTAACTGACACTTTTTGTAAATTTTGCATATTTTTAGGATATGAAGGTGAACACAGCTACATTCATGGCATTGTATGCCTGGTATTCCTGGCCCAATGTGGTTCTCTGTTTCTTTGGAGGCTTTCTGATAGACAGAGTATTTGGAATAAGGTAAGGATGACAACACTGTCATCTACGCTGAAAATGTAGATGAGATTTTTCTGGACATGCATCTGCCCTTCTAATGACTTGATCCTTTGAAGTGTGACATTCTACCAGCTTTCACTGAGTTTCTTTGAATGTTTAAATCTGAATAAGCTGCAAAATCTGTTTATAGAAAAACACATTTGTGAAAGAGGGTGGATAATATATTTGATTCATTTAAAAAAAAACCCTTAAAATCAGGGTGATATGTGGTTTTTTTTAACTTAATTGCATTAAAAAACAACAACCCTGTATAAAATGAGACTTGAAATTGATAACTTATGTTAAGGCCTACATTTACTATAATACAGCACAATAATTTAAATAAAAATCTGCTGCATCAGTGAGCAATCCTCAAATTTTAATGCGTTAAAGGGTGGTGTAGCTTTTTAAATTATGTACAAAATCAGGGTAAAATATCTTTATATTTTGAAGTCAACTCAAGTTTTATAAGCATCCCAAAGTCATGTACTGTGTGAAGTATTCATATTACAATGGAGCGAATGCTGATACTTTTAATAATGTAAGTACTTTTAGTTGTGCTGAAAATCTTGTGCCTTAATTACTTTTGGGTTTCAGTGTCAAGTGTGGAGAGAGTTTTCTTCATGTGGACTATTTTATTCAAAGTTGAGAAACTAACTGGAAGATGAAAAAGCAGGAAAGTTTGTTTTCCTCCTCCAATCTAGGATTAAAAACTAGTTATGGAGAGGATGAGATCTAGTTTTGAGAAGGCAGGCCAGATTTAGGTGCCTAGTGGGATTTTCAAAAGTGTCTTAGCTCAGTAAGCACATTTACTTTAGAAATTCTAGTCCATAGTGATCTGAAATGATCAGTCAATTTGTGAACTACAGCTGATACTTCCATTCTGCTTAATTACTTTTGGTAAAGTTTGTTATATATCAGCACATGTAAGGTGGCTTCATAAAGTACAAAAATGCATTTTAAAATACACCTTTTAATTGAATTTCAATTTCCATCCAATTGACACAAATACTAAGTGAAATACAGTAATCTAGCAAATCAGAAGTGTGTCATGCCATTTTCTAACATAACAAAAAAATGTAAAAATTAAGAATCTGGACAAATATGTTAGTTTATATAACTGCTTAAATAAACGTTTATAGATTTAGTGTATTCTTCAGGCTAACAAAGTACTAAATTTAGTGGAAGGGCTATATTTGTTGCTAATCAATGTGTTTGAATGGTTCATTCTCATTATTTGATGTAGTCTTTCTTTAGAAAAACAGCTAAGACTATGTGTACACTTGAATCTAGGGATATGATTCCCCGCTCAAGGAGACACATCTGCGCTAGCTCTGATTTAGCTAGCATGCTTAAAAATAGATTGTAACTGTGGAGGCACCAGTAGCAGGATGGACAAGCTGCCCCAAGTATGTACCCATCAGAGACCCTCGGCATGTACTTGGTGATAGCTAGCCCTTCCTGTGGCTCATGCTGCCATACCTGTGCTCTGTTTTTAGCACACTAGATCAGAGCTAGCACAAATGACTCCTCAGGTTGGAAATTACACCCCAACTCTATATGTAGACATACCCCAGGTACAAATATAAAACAAGAATAACACTTTTAAATCAAGATTTCCTGCTTGCTGATTTAAGCATGATTTGAATTCAGTGATTTAAATCAATTCACTTTGATTGGAAATATTTCACAACTTTAGTTTTCTGGTTTGTGTACTAAGTTATACTATATAATTATTTACTGAGAAACTGTTCCAAAGTTCCAAACTGTTCAAAGGTAGGCAGATAGATTCCCATATTTAATACAGGCTTATTTAAAGAGGAGTAGTGTCTTAAAAGCTGTACTTCAAAAATAGTCCTGTGGTGTTTTTTAAACTTCTGGGTATATGAATCTCTTGTACATGCAGTAATAGTATGAGAGAGTCTGCAAGTGGAAAAACTGCATAAGAGCTTTGATTCCTCCAACCTCTGAAGTAAATATTCACTCACTCACTCACTCCAGAGCAAAACGATTACATTTAGTGGGAATTTTGACTACAAAGTGCTGAATGGTGCTCATACATTGTGGAAAGAATACATTTTCAGTTTTTTAAAAGTAATAACTGAATCTCGTTAAAAATGAGGCATATGTGTCCTTTGCTATGATGCTTCCTTTGGGCTTGGGTGCCGACCAACCCCCTGCTCTGCCCCTGCCCTGCCTCTTCTTGCCCAGTTCTGCTCCTCCTCTGAGTGTGCCCTGTCCCCGCTCCTCCCCTCGCCCTACATCCTGTGGAGCATGCTGTGGAACAGCTGATGGCGGTGGGTGGGTGGTGCTGGGAGGAAGGGGCAGGAGTTGATCAGTGCAGCTGCCTGTGGACAGGAGTTACCTGTGGGGTGGGAGGGAAGCTGGCTGCCGGTTGGTGCTAAGTACTCATGGAGTCAGCGCCTATGGTGTAATGTTTTCACTGTATTCTAGTTATGTCACTTCATTGTTAGAAGGAAGGCGGTATGACACATAACATGAAGATTAAAGTTACAGGTTTTAAATGAATTGGAAACTGATCATGGTACTTGAAAACCAGAACATGTGCACTTCTATTTCTCAAATCTGTTAGATACATGTCTGGGGTGATATGAACACCAAACCTAGTATAAAACAAAGGATCAGTTACTGTTTGTAAAGTATAATCATAGAATAATAGAATCGTATTCTATCCAGATATCATCTAGTCCAGTCCCCTCAATATGTTTACACATTCAATTTTAAAGTTTTGGGGAAGGAAGTATGGCATTTCTAATATAATTAGTGCAACAGATGCATCAGTGACACAAAGAAAGCGTGTATGAAGAGTGCCAGACTTTTTTTTTACTGCTAATGATCAGATAAGCAATATTTAGCCAGAGAGAGCTCTGGCATGTCCATGTAATAGGGAGCTTTCTGATGTAAATTCTCTTAAATAGAGCTAGAAGTCCCGAGCCATGCACTGAACATATGTACTCTTCCAAATAACATTTCTGCTTGTCACAGACAATAGCAGTTTCCTCATCCTGGAGCACACAGTTAGTAACAGGTAGAAAAGAGATCTCTGGGCACTTTGATGTAAATCTCCAAACCTAAGAACGCTTCAGAAGCACTTCTGTTTTTAATGTGTAGTAGTGTAAATATTTTCAATGTACTCTAATATCTCTGGCTTTAAAGTTTTAAATATCTCAAATTTTCGTTGACAGGTTGGGCACCATAATATTTAGCTCCTTTGTTTGTGTTGGACAGGTAAGTGCAAACAAAAGGGGGCACAGCAGGCTGTCTCATGATGTTGAAGGGTTTGCTGAACAAAATGCATAATCTGTGCTAATTAATATGCATTATGCCTTTCCATAACAGTGTGCATTTCAGATAGAGGGTTGCAGGCAAAAACCCGGCTAGGATTAACAATTGTGGAGTTGCCTTAAGAAACCCGTAGAGGTATTTCCTAAGATATACCTGCCTATATTGTTCAAATTAAAATTTCTTATTATTGCAAAGCAGTTATTTACAGTTTACAGTGTGTATTTGGGGCTGGAGTTGTATAAAGACTTGCTGTTGCCCACATTTCTCCAGGATGGTTATTGTTAGTGCATTCACCTGTACTTGGTTTTTGAGGTGAATCGTGTGCCTTGTTAACAGTTGTCCTGATTCTTCCCTTCTACCTGAAAGCTGCACGGCCTCAGAACATAGAGCACATCTGGTGCGTATGTTCTGTAGTAGATCTGATTGCCTTATGTAGTGATAAAGTACAGTGCTCTGTAAACATCCTTCCTCCCATGTGGCCTTGCAGTAACTTTTGTCCATCTTCCTGCGGTGAGGGGTAATCAGATAACATGGCCAATAATTAAGCTCCTTTAAAGCTAGGGAAAACTATTTCACAGATTTATATTTCCTATATTTTTAGTTATGGGAATACTGCATGTACATAAACTGCTGTAGGTTTGGGTACAATTAACCAGGCTTTGCAAACAATATTTTTGTAAGGATTTTGTAGCAGTTTTCAAGCTTATTAGCTTGTTTATATTTATTGAAACTAAAGTAACTGGGTAATGCGTTAATCCATATTCTGTGCATGATAACACATTAGTGACAGGAACTGACTATAATTAGTAATTATAAAAAAAAAAACCCTTTCCATAGGTTCAGATGTTCATTCACACTTTTGGGTGCCTTCAGCAGCTAGTATGAAGAATACATCTACAAAGAGACTTTCTTTTTATGTTTTTAAACTTAAATGCTTGACCAGAAATTCATTTTGCATCAGTTAACAACTGGATATTAGTCAGTAGGCATTTGATTAAATTTACTAGGTAGTGTTGTGCATACTTACAAACGTGTGTATTTAATGTGCTAATGAGCATTTAAGCATTAAAATGTTGCGAAGTTCCATATGTTTGCTAGCTTTCAGGAAAAAAAATCACTAAGCAAAAACCAGCTTCTTAGCTCGCATGGTATGTGTTTTGTGTAGTTTGATGTTCCAGAATCATTTTAGTTTAAAGTTGGGTTACTAAAAATTTGGTGTTTTTTGTTTACATGTTATTATTTTACAGGTGATCTTTGCGATGGGAGCTCTACTTAATGCTTTTTGGCTAATGGAAGCTGGCAGATTCATATTTGGGTAAGTCTAGGTAAAAGGTCAACATCAGATTATATGCACTTAGAGGCATGGCCACCTTTTTCTGTGTTCTACAAAGTGCTTGGCATACTAGTGATCCCACAGTCTACATATATCTTCAGGGAGGTCTGTGGACGGTTGCAATTGCATTCCTAAATTTATTAAAGAATTAGAAATTGGAAATGACTTTCTAATGTTTCAGTGCTGTGTTTAATAAATGACTTCATTGAATTTAAACAATAATGAAACCATACATAACCAGCAGGCCAAGCAGTCATCTGAATTGCACTCAGGTGCTGGTGCTCCTTGTCTCTAGTTGTAAAAGTAATGTGTTTTTAGCATTTAATACAATTTAACATGTAAATAATTGCTGTAGTTCCCTTAGGGATGTTGCAGGATCACAAATGAAAAGATATAAGATACCTTTATTAAGGTTACAGGTTTCAGAGTGGTAATCATGTTAGTCTGTACCAGCAAAAACAACGAGGAGCCCTTTTGGCACCTTAGAGACTAACATTTATTTGGGCATAAAAGCTTTCGTGGGCTAGAACCCACTTCATCAGATGCATCTGATCGACAGTATGAAAAAGTTTGACAATCCATGACATACTATGGATGAGCAACAATAAACACATACTTTAGTTTTGTGAAATCCTGGCTCTGTTAACTTCAGTCATCACCCGTTGGCTCTTACACTATTCCATCTCAGCTAAGAAGGTGCTGTAGTCTCACATACTTCACTTTTGCCTCTGCTTTCTTCACATTGCTCTTTGCACAACCAAAGGCAATTGTAATCCATTTTCATAGACTTCAGGTTATTCTTTCCCACTTTTTGCTATCGTCTTCAAAATGCAAAACCTGTCTTTCCTACATGTTTCTATTAGTTATGATTCCTGTTACATTAGATGTGTGCATGTAAAATTCAAGTGAACCTACACAGCACTACACAAACTGAAGTCAATTCATTGTACTGACTTGTTATATCACAACAGGTGTTCAGATTACATTTTAACATATTTCTCTTTTCCCTATTTAGAATTGGTGGGGAATCCTTAGCAGTAGCACAAAACACCTATGCTGTCAGTTGGTTTAAAGGCAAGGAATTAAACCTCGTGTTTGGATTACAACTTAGCATGGCCAGAATTGTAAGTATGAAGACCTATAACACTATTTTTATATAATCATATGTTTAAAATTTGACTTTGTACTTCTTGGAAGAGAGAACTGTGTGGTAAGGTCAGGATGCACTAATGAAAAATTGCCAAAACACCATTTACGAAGAATCTCATAAGAGAGCATTTTCAACTCCAACGTGGATGTTGTGCATTACAGCTTGCATGATGTAACCGCCAGGACACAGCAGTTTCTTGAGGTTTTAACTGTCAAACTTCTGAAGAGGCCCTGGTATAAACTAATATTGCATACAAAGGCAGGGCAGGAATGTCTGCCTTCTTCAAGGGTGAATTTTTAAAATGTACAACAGACTTTACTGATACAGTGTACACCATGAGTGTCAACTTGGCTGAATTTTAGCTTGCCTTTTTTTTTTTTTTTTTTTGGCATTTTAATTTGCAGTATACATCAGTTGATTTGGGACCTGAGCTTCTAACTGTGCTTACTCTGCAACATAGCTGTGCAGTATGGAAGTGTTACAAGAGTATTTTATGGAATTTATATAAATATGTCTGACCTGCCATCCAACGATAGGCCTGCTGTTCATTCTGTTTGGGCTAGGAAATAAGAATCGGCTGTATTAAGAACATAAGAATGGCCATACTGGATCAGACCAAAGGTCCATCTAGCTCAGTATCTTGACTTCCAACTGTGGCCAATGCCAGGTGCCCCAGAGGGAATGAGAACAGAACAGGTAATCACCGAGTGATCAGTTCCCTGTTGCCCATTCCCAGCTTCTGGCAAAAAATTCCTTTTTTCTTTTTCCAGCCTTCCCTTAACAGATCATTAGAATATCCCTTGTTCTGGGAGGACTATCTTCTGCTCTAGTTAGACATGTCCTCCTGAAGTCTGCTACTTGGTTTAAAGTATGGGTTAAACAAATCATACATATAACACATAAGCCATTGCAGTGTTTAATGTAGAGTTCATGGTGATATTGCTGCTAGTGCAGAAAGATCTAGTATGGGTTTCTTCTGAAACTTTGTATGTGACTGGATTCTTATCTTTGTAATCTTGAACCTATTCAATTCTTGTACTAGTTGCAATTTTAATTTTATACCTTCGGATGCATAAATCAAGCTTACTTTGTAGATCCATTCTTTTTCAGATGGCTTTTCTTAGACACTGATATTTATTGGGCATTTGGTGAGAGTTCACCTCAGCTGATCCTTTTAAAACTATAATAGAATTGTAAACTGCAATATTCTTCATGACCGTCCTTTCTGTCTAGGGGAGCACTGTGAATATGAATATCATGGGATGGATATACTCCAGAGTTCAGGATCTGCTGGGCTCTACAGGTCACAGTACACTTGGATTTACACTCATGATAGGTTAGTAAATATTTTTTAAAAAAAGTCATCAATGACACATGTATGAAAATCCTGAATGCTACATGACATAAGCAACAAACACTGAACATTTTAAATAATATGCATGAACTAGAAAAAGCTAAATGAGTGATAAGTTACTATGAGTTCTTCAGTTGAAAATTTGCTTGATAATGTTGAAAATAAACTGTAGATGAGTCTGAGAGCAGTAGTATAACTGGCAAGGCAAGTCTTTACGGCCAGCAATAAGTTCAAACTTCAAGTAAAGTCAACGTCTGGGAAGTTATCACATTTGATTGACAGTTAGTGGTGTGTTATGGTGTGTATAAACCAGCAACTGAAATCAAAGTTAGTCTTCATTATGGGGATGTATAATGGCCTTCATGTCTTGCATATGCTTGGAAATCATGGGCAGATTTTTAACTTCCACTGAACTATGTGCATTCCTTGTCCTCAAAAAGGCAGTATGTCAAAGTTCTTGTACATGTTTATTCATTTGTACTCTGAAGAGAGAGAAAATTTCCACTTGGGTGAGGTCTTTTTTCCCCCCCCACAAAACCAAACCATGGGTATTAAGACATTGCTCCTGCTTACATCTGGGCTTGAGCTTTGCTTCTGATATTCCAAGTACAGCTAACCTTTGGTGCAGAATTGCTCACACATTACACTAATTATCCTGTAACTGCTGATTTGTGTGTGTAGTCAGGGAACTATATTTCTAGATAAGTGCAGTTATCTGTAATCAAATACAGGCACAATTGTACTTTCAACACTTGTTTTTGAAAATAAAAGGTAAAAGATTTTAAGGTGGTGTCTGTATAAGGTGGTGTTTAGTAAGCCGAAATATCTTTACGTTCTTTAAAGACTTTGAAGTAGTCCATTATTTAGTTTTATAGTGCCAGCAGCTGGTGGTCATAGTATACTCTGCGATTGTTAGACTGGTCTGGTCTGTTTAGAGATGTATGATAAAAAATACATATTCTAAGAGCTAAGTCTTTCTGGAGTTACTACTGTACAGTGAACGTCTCCTCTTCCAGGTGGTGTAACATGTATCTTTTCACTAAGCTGTGCATTGATTCTTGCTTATCTGGACAAGAGAGCAGAAAAAATCCTTTGTAAAGAGCAAGGAAAAACTGGTGAGTGATAACAATAGTTAAAACGCTCAGTTTGCTTAGTATGTTCATCTATAGTACTATATCAGTTATTTAAAGTGTGTATATAACCTGGACTCGTATCTTTCACTCTAGAACAAAATAACTGGAATTTAATTTTAAAGGGTATCTGTCCATTAGTCATATCAGGCTCCCAGTGCTCTGATTTTACCACCCCTCATCCTCTTCTTGCTGCAAAATCCTTGATTTAATAAAAAACCAAACCCTGCTTCTAGCTGTCATGATTGGAAAACATGAGTGAAAACTGGATGCAATGGCTCTCGAGCCTACAGAAAGGACAGTTCATGCCCCATGTTTTACACTGAAATCAAGACCATATAAATGTAAGCCGTAGCTGTTTAATAACTGCTTACTATTAATAGAAACATCCAGCTAATATGCATCCTGCAACCTCAAAAGCCTCCTGTGCTCTCTAGGTTTGAAGAGTCCAACTTTCTTTTACACAAGTGCCAAAGTATACATCTTCCCCCAACAATCTGTAGTGATGTGTTGTCTATACAAAAATCTGAGGCATACTGGAAATAGTTTGTTTTGCTCTGTTCCCATATTTAATCACTTCTCCATAGTTCGGGGTTGCAGCAAAATTTCACTTTTCAATTGACAACTTCTTTATTTAAATAGAAGTCTTTGCAGATGTTCCACTCTGCTGCTCCCAGACTGTCTCTGACTCTAGGGACCGTGCCACAGAATTTATGTCCAGCTTGCCATGGAATACATTGGACTTTAGTCTTCAGTTTTGGCAATTCTATAGCATTAAGATAGGATCAAGAAAATGCAGGTTTAAACTTGTCATTAGTTCCCTCTTGCACAATTTATGATACAGTGAGACTATATCATACAAAATCTAACTACATGAACGCTCAATTCTACAATGCATTATTTAGTTTTATTCAGCGTTTAAAAATATTAAACTTACCTATAGATAACTTGCATTGATCCCAATATTTCTTTCTTTCTGAAGGTGAAGTGATTAAATTAACTGATGTGAAAGACTTCTCGTTGTCCTTGTGGCTCATATTTATAATCTGTGTTTGTTATTATGCGGCTGTGTTTCCTTTCATTGGACTTGGGAAGTAAGTGTCTCTCTCTTTCCCTCCCTTCCTCCCACCCCCCCTTTTTAAAAATGAAATATAAACAAAAGCTGCATCAGAAACATCACTTCCTAATGTACCATACCAGTTTGTCTCTACAAGTAGTTTTGTCCATTAACTTTGTGCCAATGTAAATTTTTAAAGATATATTTAAAATGAAAAATTATTGTTTTATTTTTCAAGAAATCATTAGGAAAAGTTTTTGTAGCAGTTCTGCATGTTAGTCTGCTTTTGATGTCTCTTCAATGACATTGCTTGTGCCATCTCTTACCGTTTGAGAGTTGTGATGTGGATTTTCTTATCTGTTGCACTTTCTAGAAAATACACTTTAGGTTTTAGCACTGGTTGAGTTGGCGTAATGCATGTTACATTTGTTACCTAAAACTTGGAATTGGGTTACTTAAAACTTGCAATTTTAATGCAGCAAGAGCCATGGAAGGCTGCCATTTTGTGTTCTCCGCTGTCATGTTAAGTGGAGATTTGACTAAGCATCACTAACCATCAGACTTCTCCACACTAAGATAGTTGTCCGGCTTTTCCATTTTGCTTATGCATTCTCTCCAAAAGGTCCTGCTTTGGCTGGTCTAATACAGTGGCTTGGTCCTTCCTGTCCCATCACTAGGTTAGCCACCAGTGAGTTGTGCTTTTGATGACTTACTTACTTCTGATGTAGAAAAAAACATTTTTAGAACCTTCCATCATAGAAATCCATCTCCTAAATACCTTTGATACTGCATATAGAATTTCTTTGTTCTCTGGAGGATTTCATTTTCTATAACATGCATTTTTATGTTTGTCAAAAACTGTTTAAAAAAACTTAATAAATATGATTTTTTCCTATTTTCACTGTCAAATTTAAGCTAAAACGGTAACATTTTAAATGGGTAAAAAATATTCTAAAACTTCTCTATGGATTTTACTTTAGGGTTTTCTTCATTGAGAAATTCAAATTTTCTTCTCAAGAAGCAAGTGCAATTAACAGGTACTCCTGCAAATTTACTTGATTAAAGGATTTTATGTAAGAGCGTGTCAGTCACTATGGTCTGTTAGTCTAGGGAGAGAGTAGAGAGTCTTTCTCAAAAATCTTGTCTTCAGACATATTTGTGTTGTGCTGTATGACTAATGCATTCCCGGGGGTATGCATAGGCTATTCTATCAAGGAGCATCAGTCCCTCCCTTGTGGGAAGTCCAAACTATAGAAATGAATCATGGAACTTCGTTTAGACAAGGAAAGATCTGTTTTGTGACCACTGTTAGAAGAGTCGTGTACTGAGAAGCACTCCTTTCCCCAGCAGAGCTTATTAAGGTAGGCTAATTATGCTTTGTAGCTATATAGTACTCAGCAATCAACTAACTAAAGTATAATAACAAATCTGTGAGGTAGACTGAGGAAACAGAGAGGGTGAATGAGTTGCTTAACATCATACAAGTGACTGTTAGTGCCAGAAACAGAATCCATCGCTGGTAAATCAATCCTGTGTACTAACCAGTAGACCACACCGCTGGCTACCTAGGCATCTTGGTCTCTGGGATGATGCCCTTCTGACTTCTACAAATGGCTAATTGCCTTTCTGCAATATAAGTGGACTAGATTTTCTTCTCTTGAGGCTGATCCCTGAATTGTCAGGTGGTAAACGCTAAATTTGCATGCCCCCCCCCAACTACCAGATACTAATTATGCTGTTTTGAGGTTTATTTATTGGAGATGGAATGTATTTGTTATGCCCTCAAGCATCCCAGAACAATTCAAGCGTGGGGCTCCACAGTGAGAGGGAATTTGGTGTTTTAGATAGTGATGCTTCATGATGGAAAGACAGAAGTTGCCATATGATTTAAAATGTAGACTAAATGTGTTTTCAAACTCTCCTTATCACTTCTTTGTAGCATCGTATATATCATATCAGCACCCATGTCCCCTGTCTTTGGATTCCTGGTGGATAAACTTGGAAGAAATATTGTCTGGGTTATGTTTGCTGTAGTGGCAACCCTTGCTTCTCACATTATGTTGGCCTTTACTTTCTGGAGCCCTTGGATTGCTATGGTAAATCTTGCTGGTAACAATGACTTTAATTGTGTACATATGTGATCTTATCTAATAGCCATATGATAAATTGTATTTATCATGCTCTTTTGACCATATTGCTGGCACTGCGCCCACTAGTCCACCACCATGGAGATAGAGAATAATGAATGGCGTAGAGAAAGTTAATCAGGCACTCCTGTTTACTCTCTTTGAATACAAGAACAGGGAACGCTACATGAAACAGAAATTAAAAGTGAAGTTAGGGAATATTTTACACAACATGATTATCTGCTTGAAGTTATGGCTACGTCTACACTACCATGGTAAGCTGATCTAAGTTAGGCTACATGAGCTACATGAATAACATAGCTGGAGTCGACGTAGTTTAGGTAATCTTATTGCGGTGTCTACATCGTGTTGGGTCGACGGGAGACAGTCTCCTGTTGACTTACCTTACTCACTCGTTCCCGGTGGAGAGCTGGAGTTGACCAGAGAGCGCTCCGCTGTAGATTTAGCGGGTCTTAACTAGACCTGCTAAATTGAACCCCAGTGCATCAATCGCAGTAGCATCGCTCTCTTAGTGTAGACATAGACAGCTTAATAGGACTTTAAAACTGTATTAGACACTCGTGGCTAATGAGCACCCCAGTTACATTAGTTAAGCAAACTTTTATAAAGATTATAAGTCTTTATGCTTCAGGATACAAGCCAACCACTGGGGGTGGGAGAGGTTAGCAGGACACTTCCCTTATTGGTAAGTCATTAACTCAGGTCTAATCCGTTAGAGTAATTCCTGTGCTCCTTTGGAATCTGGTAGAGGGCAGAGGGTGGGTTGTAAGACTGCAATTCTGCAGCCACCTCCTCCTACTTACAAACAGCTGGCGGCTATAGGAAGAAGCTCCCAGGCTCTGAGGCTTTCCACAGTCCTCCCCTGGAACATACTTGCATTTTCCTTTGGTATTGGCCACTGGTAAATGAGATAATGGGCTGGATGTAACACTATTGCCCCCCCCCCCCCCCAAAAAAGCAAGCATCATTCTGGGATGTATTAGCAGAAGTGTCGTAAGCAAGACACGAGAAGTAATTCTTCCACTCTACTCTGTGCTGATTAGGCCTCAGCTGGAGTATTGTGTCCAGTTCTGGGCACCACGCTTCAGGAAGGATGTGGGCAAATTGGAGAGAGTTCAGAGAAGAGCAACAAAAATGATTAAAGATCTAGAAAACATGACCTATGAGGGAAGACTGAAAAAATTGGGTTTGTTTAGTCTGGAAAAGAGAGGACAGAGAGGACATAACAATTTTCCAGTATGCGAAGGAAGAAAAATTGTTTTTCTTAACCTCTGAGGATAGGACAAGAAGCAATGGGCTTAAATTGCAGCAAGGGAGGTTTAGTTAGACATTAGGAAAAACTTCCGAACTGTCAGGGTGGTTAAGCACTGGAATAAATTGCACAGGGAGGTTGTGGAATATCCATCATTGGAGACTTTTAAGAGCCCGTTAGACAAACACCTGTCAGGAATGGTCTAGATAATTAGTCCTGCCACAAGTGAAGGGTACTGGACTAGAGGACCTCTTGAGGTCCCTTCCAGTTCTGTGATTCTATGATCGGCTGTTTTCTGTTCTGGCAGTTGTGTACAAATACCTGAAACCCCTAAACAGCTTCACACATCCATTTTATTGACGTGTGTGTGTGTGAGGAGACTGCCAGAAAACCCCTACCTTCTGTCCGTATCACCTTCCCAAGACATACTACTTGAGGCCCCAGAAAGTCAGCCCTAAAGCACTGACAGACTAAAGATCAATACCTAACAACCCATCAGGGCTAGCAGCGTGTCTTCCTGCTTTCCAGTGTGACACAGTACTTGTTTTGATAGCATTACAATTTTAAGGTCTGACAGGTATGTGGTGAAAAGCTATTTCATCTAACTTGGATATCATTAAAACATAATTAAAATGTTCACTCCTCCGAAGGCCTGTACAGTGGACTTTTACTAAGGCACCTGGCTTTCCAGGTGATAGGAGAGGGAAGAGTTTTTGTAATTCTTTTCTTATTGGTATGAAGATAGTCTAAAAGCTTCCTGTAAAATGTGGCATATGTGGTGATTGGTGTAAAGGTTTCATTGGTGCTTGATTGTACTGTTCAGAAACCCATGAGTTTTTTAATATTAATTCCCCAACTGAGAGCTTCCACTATGAGTTGTTGAAGATCCCTACAATGTTACCAGGTTATCCCTAATCATACCTGGTACAATTTAACCACTCAGCTTGGTTTTTTTAAAATAAATTGGCTTTTCTGTGTATTATATACTTAAACTTTTTTTCTAATTGGCTTATTCTGCTTATGCAAAGCTCATCCAGAAGCTTGTTGCCAAAATACCATTACTTTGCTTATGCTCATATGTTTATTGAGTCTGACATTTCTGCTGAGGAAACTGTTGACAGAAATGTCATCCTTTTATTAAAATCTATACCAAATACTATATTTTAGTACTTGTAGAGTTAGTTGTATTTAACACCAGCCTCTCTCTCTTTCTATATATATATTTTAGAATATATTTATTCTAATCTTGTTTTCAACAGTGTGTATTAGGAGTAGCCTATTCACTGCTTGCCTGTGCTTTGTGGCCAATGGTAGCTTTTGTGGTTCCGGAACATCAGCTGGGAACTGCTTATGGCTTGTAAGTATTCATATATTTGTCTCCCAGGGGAGGTCTACAGCGGGTACTTCCAAATACAGAAGAACCATTTAAATTTTGAGAGTCTTATTCCAGAGTGGTTGCTAATATGTTCGTTGCAATGAAATTATCTTATAAAATTACTCAAGCTAGGAACAGTCCTCAAATTCTTCAAGATATGCTTGTTTTGATATCAAACAAATCTAATACGTTTTCATTCTTCTGAAATTACCGTCTCCAAAATAGCTTTTGCTTTTCACATTTAAAGGATTACTGGCAGAATTAACAGGTCACAAATGTAGAACTTGATTCTGTCCTCAGATTTGTGGGTACAGTTTGTACAATCTGAAAATGTACTTGTTGCATATCTGCCTCTGTATGCCTTGATGCAACTTGTGACCGTGTACAGAGTCTTTCGTGTAGCTGACAGGTTTCAGAGTAGCAGCCGTGTTAGTCTGTATTCGCAAAAATAAAAGGAGTACTTGTTTCACCTTAGAGACTAACAAATTTATTTGAGCATAAGCATCCGATGAAGTGAGCTGTAGCTCACGAAAGCTTATGCTCAAATAAATTTGTTAGTCTCTAAGGTGCCACAAGTACTCTTTTTTTCTTCTTGTAGCTGTATTTTATAAATGCAAATAAGGAAACTCTAGGTACTCTTCATAACTTAAGCATGTTGGCTTCTTTAAAAATAATAAAAAAAAATAATAAAAAAAATTCCTCATGTAATGTGGATAACCAGATTGTTTACCCTGTGTTTTAGTATGCAGTCTATCCAAAATCTGGGTCTGGCAATTATTGCCATAGCAGCTGGTACAATACTGGATTCTCGAGGGTATCTCTTTCTAGAAGTCTTCTTCAGTGCTTGTGTTTGCTGTAAGTACATTACTGTGGGAACTTACAGCTCCTGAATATACGGGAGCTCACATGACACATTTTCCTTAATACTCAGTGTGTTTGTATCCACATCAGTGAATATTTTCTGTTGTGTAGATTGATAGTTGGGTGCTTGTTTTATAAACTGATGTTGAAAGTAATTAGTTCTCACTGGAGTATTGATCATTTACCCTCAAGTGGACTTTATACTGGGTACTGAAGAAATTTTTGAGGGGGAAAATGAGGTCAGATGGATATTAAGTATAGTCAGAACCTTTATAAAAGGGGATCTTCAGGGAAAGATTTTTTTTTCCATGTTAAGTGACCATTTTCCTGATCTTGCTTAAACGTTCTAAGTGGAGTTTTCAAAGTGGCTAAGTGAGTTAGGAGCATAAGTCAATAGGACATGCTCCTAATTCACTTAGCTGATTTTTAAATCCCGACTTCTGTCAACACTGCTACCTAAAAGATTTGACTGTTGCTTAATTGCATTTCAGGGTAAGAGTTGGTTTTCTTCCCCTCACAGTAACCTTGCTGACTATAACCCTCTTCTGCTTTTCTAGTGTCACTAATAGCTGTAGTCATGCTGTATTTTGTGAATCACCTTACTGGTAAGTGCATGTTTATATTGTCTCTTTACATATTTTCTGTTTGCTCAGTAATTTTAGTTACAACAATGATCTAAATCTTTCCTCTGTAACTAGTATTACACAGGGTGACGAAGCTGTTCTGGCTCAACTCTGTGGATTAAAAATTTTACCCTCTTAATGGAGGGTAATGGAGACATTTCTAAATCACCTCAATATAAAAGTTTCCTTTGCAAATTACCATGAAAATTCCCTCAACCTTATCAATATGCTGAATACTCCCAATATCCCAGGGTAAGCAGGGGATTCCGAACCTATCCTTTGAACTAACTTGAGCACTAGATTTAACACACCTGGTACTTAATATCGTTAGATCAACCTTAGTAAAGGAATACAGTACAGCTGCACATGGATATCTGATTTGGTCATTTATACTAGGCTTTGAGTAAGACACTGACCATTTCCCTATCCCTGTTTGGAAAAATTTCAGATTGCTTTTGTCGACCTCCTAGTAACTGTTGAAGTGCTATGTGTTTGCATATGTAAAAGTTGCATTGGCTCTTCAGAAAGCAAATTATCTTAGTTCCCCCTTGATTGTTTTTGTACATCTAATTGTATTTTCAGCATTGGGGTTGGATAACGATGGAGCCAGAGAAAAGCTGCTACATTCAGTCCATTTTATTGCTAATATTGGGTTGTTTCTATCAAGGACATGCTAGCATTTTATCCTGTATAGTGTAAATGCCCCAAGCTTTGTAGGGCTTCCACCACTTTCCTTGATTTAAAATATTTTTCACTCAAGAAAGCTGTTCCTGATGTTCAGTCTAAAACTTCACTTTTTCTTTACTACATGCTGTTAATCCTAGCCCTATCATCCTAAATTCCTCTCATTCTTGGGTAATTATCCCTTTTAAATTTTTGTTCCTATCATATTATAACTTAGGTGAGGTGATAGCTAAATAGTTAACTTTCTAAAAATCTTTAAGTAATTTCTTCTAGCACTTATCAGTCTTCTTCTCTGAACTTAGCTTGTTACTTAGAACTGAATTCACTCTAATAAACTCTAGACCAATTGCTCTTGCTCTGACGTCTGTTTGTTTATGCAGCCTAGAAATGCATTGACTTTTAGCTGCCATATCGAATTGTAGTCTTCTGTCCATTTGCTGTCTTGTCTTATCCCAAGGTCTCTCAATATTATTAATTTCCATATGTATATCGACTTTCATTTTCTCAAGTTAGAGATGTTTCTAGTTGAGTATATCATATAAAGACACATTTCAGAAGTTCCTAAATAAATATAACTTCTGTTTGTAGGAGGTGATCTTAACTGGTCGGCAAAGAAAAGGGAAAAACTGCAAAAGCTAGCTGCGGCTGAGTAAGTATATAAAGCTGAGAACTGATGTCCTTTTAAAAGCTTTATTAACTTGGAAATCTTTTTTTCTTTTTTAAACATACACATAGTATGTTGCAAAATAAATTGACTACAAAAGTGTGGTTAAGGGGAGATTGTGCCAAAAGTCTAGAATCAGGTATGGCATTGAACTATCAGGAATGAATGAGGCAAGAATAACTTTTCACAACTTCATTCTGCAAAAAGTTGAAGCCAACTGGAGTTGAAGATGCTCAGCACCTATGAAAAAGAGGCCATCTACCGGTAACTGAAGTTGGGTGCCCAGAATTTGCACTGTAGTGAGTGCTGGCGTTCTCCTTTAAAATACACAACTCTTTGCAGTTGTCTATTTGAGAGACGGGGGGGAATATCTTTTATTGGACCAACTCCTGTTGGTGAAGGACAAGCTTTCAAGTTACACAGAGCTGATCTTCAGTCAAAATGTAGTCTGCTGTGTGGCTCGTGGCTTTCTCCCTCTCTGAACTACGTGCTCCTGCCTCCTCTGATTGAGTAAAGCAAAAGCTGTCTATGTCTACTGCCCAGGCATCATATCTTGCTGGTCCTAACTCTTGAAAACATACCTTTATATATTAAAGAAGAAAATAGAGTTCCTTCCAGCTGAATGAAAGTTCTAAGGCCTGGCCTCCACTAGGAAATTATCTTTTGTTTAAGTACATCGTTCAGGGATGTGAAAAAACCACCCCCCTGTGTAACCCCCAGAGAATGCTTCTGTTGACCTAGCTACTGCCTATTGGGGCGCTAGAGCACTAATGCCACCAGGAGAACCCTTACCATTGGCATAGGTCGTGTTTCCACTGAAATGAGTGTAGACAAGCCCAAGTATATTTTAAAAAAAACCTATTAGCACTGCTCACTTCTGAACTAAAACTGCTTGCTGGTGACCTTTTTATGTAGGTGTGACTAGCTAAGAAAAGACAAGTAGCATGTTGTTGTTCTTTAGTCAGGCTTTTGGGTAATGGCATACTTTTTTAATTGCCATTGCAAAGTAAAATACAGAGCAGAGTATATCTGGGGCTACTTATGAGTCAAGTAAGATCTGGGTTTAATATCAGAAGCAAGACAAATGAAGACTCTGTTTTTTTCAAAATAGGATCTTAAAGTTAGGCTTCTAACAGGTGCCTAAATATGGCTTTAGAAGCCTAATAATTTAAGAGTGCTGAGCACTCACAGCTTCCACTACCCTTCAGGTTACTGAAGAGTTGAACTTAAGGGTCCTATTTCTGAAAATCTTGGCTTTTAGTTGTGAATGGGAAGCTATCAAAACATTTCTGTAATTCGTATCCATTCTTATCGAGTGCAATGGATGTTGAAAAGTTTCCTTCTTCTAGTTATTAGAAGAAAAAGTGCGCATAACTGAACACACACGTTTTAAATGTTTGCATGTCCATCAGCTGCTGACTTTGTGCACTCTAGACAGCTTTGGTATCATGCATATAATTGCTTCCTGTCAAGACACAGGGTTTATTTCAAGTTTATTTTGACTGTCATTGACATCTGAGTTTAATGGAAGGTAACTTCCCTAACTTAAGGATTTAGACCGAAGGTATGTCTATACACAAACAGCTACAGCTGCACTGCAGCAGCAGTGCCATGGTAATGCTTCAGTGAAGACAGTACCGATGCCAATGGGAGACTCTCTCCTGTCAGTGTAGGTACTTCAGCTCCCCAAGAGGCGGTAGCTAGGTCGACAGGTGACTTCTCCCATCGACCTAGCACTGTCTACACCACAGGCTTAACTGTATCTCTCAGGGTGTGGATTTTTCACATGCTTGAGCAATGTAGTTATATCGACCTAATGTCCTGGTGTAGACTAGGACTTAGTAGTGTGTGACCAAAAGGGCATTAACAACACTACAGTGAAGCTGAACTTTGATGTATAACATACACTTGTTTAGGATTTTATTCTACAAATGTAGAAATCCAGCATGGCTGGAAAATACAACCCACTTGTAAACTCCCTCGCCCGCCAAAAAAAAAGCTGCCTGCTTTTAGATATTTTTTTTCCTAAAAACTTATAATTATGTCCTTCTAAATAGGACACTAGACTAAGACTAAAATCTCCTTGAGTTCAATTCCTGGCTCAATCACAGACTTCCTATGTAATCTTGAACAAGTTACTCAATTCCTCAGCTATGAAATGGGGTGGTTAATACTTCCTTGTCTCAGGGGTGTTGTGAGGATAAAATCTAGTAATGACTAAGGTGTTCAGATAATGTGGAGATGACTATAGAAGTAGATATAACTGGCTTCAGAGTCAGGCCCTTTTTTGAAGCGGACACTTAAAGGATGGGAGAGTAATAAAACTCTAAGGTCCATTCTTTCCGGGTTTTTTTCCACAGATAATTTATCTTAATTAAACATTGTGAAATGTATTTAATGTGTTCTGTATTAGTATGTTTTAATGTCATGATAAACTAGTCAACAGAATTCTAAGTTAGCTAGGTATTATGACTACTTCATTCAGATAACTTACAAGTGAACCAGATGAATATTTTTATTGGATACACTTCTTGTTGTGAACAGTAAAACACCTTTACCCTCTCAATGCTGCTGCTTAGGTATCTAGTTGTATGTTACAGAAATTAACTTACAATAAATTGTCTTCTGCCTGAACTACAATGCTTTTGTGCGTGTAAGTGCTAAAATGTGAGGTGCTAAACTTGCATATGTAATCTGTCTGTAGTGAATTGCCAATAGACACTTTTTTAGTTCTGTAGCAGTGGCTACAGAACTAAATATAGTTTTTCTATAAAGTGCTAGAATATTTCTGTATGTATTGTCTATATAAAAACACTTTTTTATAACATCTTACACATGCATGACTTCAAAATGAAATCTCCCAACCAAAACCATCTCTCCCACAGTGGCTGGTGGTGGTGGTGGTTTCATACTGGCGTGTGGCAAACTTGGGTTGGGTCTAAGATCCCACTTCAGCAACATAACTTGTTCAAACTTGATGAAAACTTGGTTCCAAAAGATAGTGACCAAGATGTGAAGCTGTTTTGGGTGGTAAAGGAGCAGTAGAAGAGGCTATGTAAGGCTCTTGTCAGGATGTGGCGCGCATTCCGTCACCAGAAGCAGATACACATTTTTACTTGACTTGCCAATTTTTCTGGTCAATGCAAGTTGTGTGCAGTGTTTCCAATATATAATTCAAAAATATAACATTTTGTGTTTGATAAAGCACCCTGAATGTCAGGGTTCCTTGTAGCATGTTTTCAATAATTCTCACTACAATGTTTTTTGCAGAAAAGAAATTTGACTAGCAAATATCATCCAGAAGTGGGGAGCATTTGATCAGCAACTTAACAACTTGAAGAATTATAGTGTATTTAGAGCTCGATGCTTAGCACTGGACAATACAGTTGATTGGAAAACATACTAACATGCCGAGGATTTTACAGTAAACTATTTTACGATGACACAAATGTTTGGTAGCTATTAAAAATTGTTACAAAGCATACATCTTTCTCAGAGCAGTTACACTGTGTTGGGTCATAGCATTTTAAACTGAACTGAAGTTTCATGTAATTGCAAAACGTTTCCTTTTCAACCTGAAGCAAACATTCTTGCAATATAAACTAGATCAAGTGTCTCACTTAAAGAAGCAGCACTTTAGTATCTCTTTGGTTGGTGTCAAGAGCTTTTGCCTAATAATGGTTTTAAGCAATTATTTGACTTGTATTTTGTGTGCTGAAAAGATCATTGCCTTCCCAAACTTGTTAACAGGTCTCTGTTAATGTGGGTTTTGTCACATTCTTCATGCAAAACCCTATCATATGTAGCAGTAAAACACAGTTCAGTCTTCCATGACTTTTTTACTCTTTACGGAAAGGGCTTCAGTTGAAAATAAGTGGGAGTGGGGAGCTGTGTCTAACAAGTACTGTATGGTCAAATACTGAATCTTTATTCTGTGATAAAACCAAATCCTGATTGCTATTAACTCTGTAAGACTGCTGAGCAGTCTCTTTAGTACAGTTTTTTGTCACTTCTCTTTTTTGTGCTATCATCTTAATATATTTTAAGGGATCAAATCTTGTTTAACTGATAAATGCATAGTCTGAATTTTGTTTAAAATGTGAGTTAGCATGTTGTAACTTTCCAATAAAGTTCTAAATGCTAAATAAAAAAAAAAAATTGCAGAAAATAGTCTGTTTTTCTTGAATATCAAGTTAGCGTGACTTGCCACATGTTTGTCTCTTAGCTTTTTGTTAACCTGCAGTTTTACACCTGTAAACATTATAAACTGTTAGTTACTAGAAGTAAAATTAACAATCAGATTAACAGAACAGATTCTTGTTCGCGCATGTCTTAATTTAATCCTTTTTGTTTTACAGAGCAGAAAAACGAGAAAAACTCAGACGTCAAAAGGAAGATGACTTGGTCAAATTACAGCCAAAGAATGACTTTAGTTTAAGGAATAGGTATCTCTCCAAACTAGGAGCTCAGGTATTAGTAGCAAAGCAGTATTTCCCTACAGACGACAGGGCAATAAAAATAAATAAATAAATAAAAATCTACATCTGATGTGTGTCTTCACCTAGGCAGTATATTGGTTTTTATGAAGGAGCTAAATTTATCCCATAGCTATTAGAAATGAATCTCGCCTACAATTTAAAAAAATAAAAACCAAACTGAAGGGGTAGAATCAATAGTTTTAACTTGAAAGACAGATAAGGTGAAGAATAGTTATCAATAAGATTCATCATTCTTTCAAACTTACTTTTTTGCAGCTGCCTGATAACTACTCTTCCTACTTATCAGCATTGGCACACAGAAGTGTGCTGAAATAGCATCACTCTGCACAAGTTTGTCAAGAGATGGAAGTGCTCTGAAGTTTATGCAGACAGAAACTTGCTCCTACTAGTCAAGAACTACACCTAGAACAAAAGCAGAATAATGCACCATGTTCTATATTTGAATCCTCATGCTGTCATCAGGAACCACCTTACCTTAAAAAACGTAGTGTCAATAAGTGGCTCCTATTGTAATGTGAAACATTAGTTCAGATTTGAAGCATTAGGTGAGATTTGACTTCTGTGTGCCATACAAAACCAAATATGAAACTTAAAAGCTTTGGGAAACAATAACCTGTTAGCCATTCTACATATTCTTGATGTAGGCATTAGTCTGGTCAGACTACATTTTTATGGTGGACATCCTTGTTAACTTCCTGCAGTAACTCAGTTTTACTTTCTTTCTCTATGGAAAATGTAACAATAGAAATGACTGACTTTTTAAATTCTGTCAAATTGAGATTTTATTTATTTATTTTTTTTTTACAAAAACTTGGCTGTTTCATTTAAAAAAACCAAACACAGTATATTCATTAAAGCCAGACTTGGAAGTTGCACTAGTACTTGGTAATGGTGTTAATCAAAGCTGAGCTATTTTCCTGTGGAAATGACACTTGATACAGTTTTGATAACTATCAAATCGTTAACTGTAATATATAACTTTCAATCAGTGTAATATTTATACAAATATAGTGTGGAGTATCTACTAGTTTTAAATGTTATCTGCAATGAGAGGAATGGCTTTAGGAGCAACTTTATCCCAAAGATGTGTGGGTTCCCATGCTTGCAATGTAAGCAGAACTGGACCCTAAAATCTCATACAACATGTATATTTCTTACTAAGTGGATAGTAGAAAACTGAAAAAGTAGACTAATTTTGACTGAATTTTCAATCTTTTAAAGTGTGGTCTTAATCTGTGCTAAATTATTATACTCTGACCTTTTATTGCTGAAAATTTATCTTAACTGCACAGGAAAGCCAGTATTTTTTTCAAATAGGTTGTTACCCTAACAGTTATATTAATTGAATACATCAGAAATAACTTGAGGAATGTTGACACTTCTATCTGGAACTTGTGGTTCTATTAAGAATTTTGTATATGCAAATATACTTTTTTTTTTTTTTTGGAAGTGAGTTACTTTTCTATGACTTGTTCAGTATTCTACAAACTTTATCAAAGATAGTATTCTGAATTGTGTAGCACTGCCATAGTCTGGCCTCATGAAATCCATCCAGGAAGATTAGTACAAAACTTGGTTCTTTTATGTATTACTGTTGAAGATTGCATTTACACATGGTAGTGCTAAACCTTTTTTTGTTTTTTTTTTACTGTGCTGTATTCAGGAAGAAAGCAGCATAAACTATCTGTGGATGGATTATGTACAGTTGATTTGCTTATATGCTTATAGATGCTGATCTTTTTTTAGTAAATAAAACTAAATGGATAAGGCCCCTTGGCTCTTTGTGTTTAATGCTTAATTGCTTTTTAAGCAGTGTTGTATAGTGTTCAGTGCACATGACTGCTGTCTTCTGGGGAGGGAGGGCTTCAGGGCAGGATAACTTGAGGAAACTTCTCCAGAGGAAGTGGAGTTCTGCAGTTGGTAGTTGAGGAGGGTAGAGCTGTGTTCTCCCTCCAAAGAAGGAAGCAAGGTATTCCTGTTTTGAGCCTGCCCCGCCTCCCCCCCCCCCCCCCCCAACCGATCTCATGGCTCTCTGCTGGTGTGCTGGCCTAAGATGCAGTCATACCTTTGATTGTTGTGTGGACGTACCAATAGAGTGCTCTCATGCACTAGGTAATGTTGCCTCAACTCAAAACTCCAGCTTTCCTATTTCTGTTCTCAGTTCAATGGCTTTTTCTGACCTTTCTATATCACTTTATTATGGAGCATTAGTGCATATGGCTTCTGTGTCCCCCTCATTCAACAGTGGTAAACACTGTTCGGGGTTTAGTATAGAGACCTCAGCCTGCTTAGTACCATGACAAGCACAGCATTAAACATCCTTTTAACATTTTATTAAGATAAATAATAAAGACATTATTAGGGAGGAAAAGACCTTTAAAATAAGTTTCATTTTAATATCTCTTGTTCCCTTCAGGTGGAGAGGGGTGTGTGTGTGTGTTTTTTGTTTTTTTTAAGAGAAAAAAATCCTTGTTTGACAGTCTCTTAAATGGTAGTAACTATCCTTTTTGTTGAAAAAGTAAAGTCAGTTGAGAGAGGCTGGAACTGTTAAAGTCCGCTCCCAGTTCCTAGAAGACAAAACAGGTTGTACAAAAGAGGGAAAGAAAACAGCAGAGAGAGTGAATGCAGGTTTCAGAGTAACAGCCGTGTTAGTCTGTATTCGCAAAAAGAAAAGGAGTACTTGTGGCACCTTAGAGACTAACCAATTTATTTGAGCATAAGCTTTCGTGAGCTACATCTCATTTCACCACTGAATGCATCCGATGAAGTGAGCTATAGCTCACGAAAGCTTATGCTCAAATAAATTGGTTAGTCTCTAAGGTGCCACAAGTACTCCTTTTCTTTTAGAGTGAATGCAGTTTGTCTCTGATATCACTCTCACTTGTAACCTCAATGCTGAAAAATGTAGGCACAGCACTCAATCTTACCAGCCACTTTGAGACCAGAGACATTCTATGTGACTCTAGGGCATTGCACTTTGCTGCACTTCTGGTCAAAGGCTTACAGCAGTGTTGCAGACTAGGATGGCTAAGCCAAACTCATAAGAGGGATTGCAAAGAAGAAATAAACTGGGGAAGGAAGAGGACAGTGGGTGGCGTGTGCCAGTCTGACATCCCAGTTGGTGTTCAGGATTGAGCTGGTGGAGGTGGTGATGTCACCTGGGTCCCTCTGGCCTGGGCGGGATCTCTCTCAGGATCAGGATGGAGAAAGGTGGTGGTGGTGGTAACAGCCATGATGGTGAAGCTTACTCCTTCCCTGTTTTTCAGTCAGCCAGTGTAGCAGTACCCTGCTTTCTCCCTCCAAAGTCTCTTTGAGGACCCCAGAAAGACAAGCTATGCAGCCCATCACAAACTACTCACATTTTTTGTCCAACAATTAGGCCTTCCTTGTTTACAAGGCATGATCTTAACACAGTCCTTGAAATTATATCCGTAGACCTTTTCATTTGGACTAATTCAGTCTTTCCATCTTTTTTGAGTCTTGTCCCATGAACATTTGTTATAGGTTATTGTGACATCTCATTCACATTCACTCACTTTTTACAGCTGAGTTCACAATTAGGCTAATTTTGTAGGACCAATTATCACAACACACCTCACATGCTGGCCGGAGCACGAGTGCTTCAACCTTTCGTATGTGCTTGTTCCAGTTACAATTTGATGTCTTTGTCAGCAAAGGCTTTCATATTCCCTCTCTCAAGGTGGGCATAGTCCAGCAGCTGCAACAAATGAATGGGCTATGGCCCTTTGCCACTGTGCTGACTGTAGTGATCCTTCAAGTGCTGTTGGGGTGTACTTTGGCGGCATTTGTATCTATATAGTTTAAAATTCCTTGGAATGATTTGTTTCTTTTCGTTGGGGGCGGGGGGTCAGGAGCCTGTTGTGATCATCTAGTCTAACCTCCTCTATAAACCAGCCAGAGGACTTTCCTGAGTTACTTCCTGTTTGAACTAGAGCTGAAAGGTTCTGTATAAATGAAAACAGTTGTACATATTTGCTTTAGATTTTGTTCTCTTAAGAACAAAGGCTATGCTGGTGGCATGTAACTGTTCACAGAAATTTTTTACGTGTACTAAGGCTTTTTAGTACCTGGACTTCCCTCAGAGCTGCAGTGCTGCACTAGAAGAGGTATTATCAGTGAAGAGGCACACTCATTTACAATGCCTATGCAAGGCTGTATAGAAGAGCTAACATGGGAAAGAAATAACTTACTAGATGCACGTTTTACAATGTTCTTTACTATTTCCCCAAACAGTCTTTGTTGCTATTGCATAATGCAAGTTTAATTCAAACAAAATAACTGGTGAGCCACAATTTCTAATATAAGTGTTATAAAAGTCTCCTCTCCTACTTCTTTTCTTCTTCTTAGGACAGGTCAGATTGTGCAGCTCTTCCCTATTACTCCTGCTGTCCCACCTGATTTTTCTAGGTGCAACTCTTCCTTCCTTTTTTGATAAAAGGGGGGGCCCTACTTCCCACTGTGGGATGTTCTGTTGTCCTTTCTTCCTCAGTTGCTTTTATCATTAGATACAGATAGGGGTGAGAATATTGCCATAGCCTCTTATCTTATTTCTAAGTAGTTTACAAATATTTACAAATTAAGTGTCTTCACCACTAGGAGATAGCGGAATACTACTCCCTATGTTACAGATGTGTAAGCAAACTTGTGTGCCAAGTTGGGAGGAATTTTCAGATTTGCTGAATTCCAGTTCTCTCTGTGCTCATCTCTAAACTTTGGTAATATTACTAACCATAATCCAACTGAGACTATATGCTGTACTCCATTGGATGGGATAAGAGTGTCAATGCATGACAAAGCCAATCCCAGGCTTTACTGAATATTTTATATAGTGTATCGTGTAAACAACATTTTAAAAATGAATGTCCGACACGATTAGACTAATATTCTGTCAATATTTAAACACAGTATATTTCTAAAATATGAAAACCATTTCAAACATTCAAATAATGAGTTGCTGGCTCCCTGGGAAAGTTGGGAAATCAAACCTCAGCCTGGCAGGCTAATCTGCCCTTATCTTGTATTTTTCTCGAGTGTTTCAGACTTTGTGGTGCTCTCCAGGTAGAAGAGTCTGCCAGCAATTATATATAAACATTGGTCAGTAAGGATAGTGCTGTGTGAGGGTAAAGAGAGTGCTACTGAAAATGCTTGCCATTCGCTGAGAATTAGAAGTCTTTATTCACAATAGGAAAAACAGTGAAGACTTGTTTACATTTAACCCTGTACTTTAGCCTTGAAATGTGCCTCTAGCAGTAAGAATCTATTTCAACTGCCAGGCCCCTTCAATCATTGGCCTCTATGGAAAATGCCAAGAGTGGTGATTTTGTTTGGTAGCGACACCATCTACCAGGAGCTGGACTGAGACCAACTCACTTGAACCACTAAATGGCTGTCAGATAGTGGTAACTCCAGGCAGCTTCCAACCTGGTCTCAATTTGAACAAACATATTGGAGATTAAAGGCTCTATATCCAGGGTGACCAGATGGCAAATGTGAAAAATTGGGACTGGGGTGGGGGGTAATTAGTGCCTATATAAGAAAAAGCCCCAAATATCGGGACTGTCCCTATAAAATTGGGACATCTGGTCACCCTATCCATATCCCATTCCTGATCCTGAGTCATTCAGTTCCTAAACACTGGAGAAAAAGAAATAGTAACATCTTTAAGTATTTACTTATTCAATAGCTCAATCCAGACACTAATAGTCTAATGTAGTTGGTCTCCTAATTACAGGAACCCCTTGATCTTCACTTCCAATTCCATGAGGAATGTAAGAATGCATACAATTCCCCCAGAGAGTTCTTCTCCAAGTAGGCACACTTCAAAAGCTGTTTATTGGATAGGTGTTTTGGTAAATGTTGGGGGAGCGGTGTTGATAGAGAAGAGGATATGGAAAGGAGCTTTTTTTAGTAGTTGACTCACTGGTTGAATAACTTGCTCAAATTAAATGTTTGTTTCAGTTCTGCTGGCCGTATTATTCTCTTTTAACATTGGGTCAGGTGAATAGGTGTCTTATTTTTAAAAATTACTTAAGTCTAAACTAGGGGAAACTACAAATAATGTTAAAATTCAAACTGATGATAGCCTTGCGTAACTGTTGTTCTCTGTCTGGTGGGACACTTTCTGTTCCGTACTGGATGTGCTGTTTTGAGTCAAACATACAATTAGGAGTTGTATCTGTTGTGGGATGAAAAGTCTGTCATGAGATATGGAATGTCATATGTTATGGGTGCTACTGGCTAATGAAATCTTACTGCAATATGCCTATTTGGTTTCTCTCCCATCTGTGATGGACAAACAGGATGTTGGGCTGAGGGCACTGTACAAGCTTATCACTGTTTTTATTTCCCGCTAAGGATCCCTATAAGGGTTTCATCATACCAGGCACTGTCCAAATGAATAAAATATCACTGTCCCAGAGAGCTCACAATCTAACTTTTAGCCAAGCTTCAAGCTTTTTTTGGTGACTTGGTTATTGCCTAGAGCTGTCTTTGCAATGGGGCATTGAAGAGTTTGGAAACAAGACTTTAATTGCTGCATGTGCTGTACAGTGTATGTCACTAACCTGCAATTATAAGCAACTTCAATATATAAAATGTGTTCATATCTGTAATTTTCTCTTTTTAGAGACAACTTTTCAGGGACAATATCCAACTGGAAATAGATCAACAATCTCTGGCCGAGACATTGGCCAGATTTTTGGCCTAATATAATCAAATCCATGGTGCTCTATAGAGCAGTGAGTCTCAACATTTTCCAGACTACTGTAGCCCTTTCAGGAGTCTGATTTGTCTTGTGTACACCAAGTTTCACCTCACCTAAAAACTACTTGTTTACAAAATCAGACAAAAATTTAAAAGTATCGCAGTATATGGTTACTGAAAAATTGCTTGCTTTCTCATTTTTGTCTGTATTAAATTTTAGTTTGTACTGACGGCACTAGGTTTTTTATGTAGCCTGTTGTAAAACTAGGCAAATATCTAAATGACTTGATGTACCCCTTGGAAAACCTCTGTGTACCTCCAGAGGGTATGCATACCCCTTGTTGAGAACCACTGCCTATTCATCCAACTATGTGACTTTTTTTTAAGTCAGTAGCACTCCAGTGGCTGCTGGAATTTTTTTTTTCAAGGCAAACAATTGCTCTTACAGAACTGTAGTAATGTAGGGCTGGAAGGGACCTCAAGAGGTCATCTACTCTTCTCCCCCTCACCCCCAATGTGCTGAAGCAGGATCCAAGTATAATTAGATCATCCCTGACCGCTGTTTATCTGAGCTGTTCTTAAAAATTCCAGTGACAGTTTCCACAGCCTCCCTACATAATCTGTTCTGGTGCTTAACTATCCTATAGTGCTTTTCATCTCAAAACTCTTGTGTATCAAGATTCTAATGAAAGAACATTGAAAAAATTAAAATGTTAAATAATGAAAATCTACTAGATTAGCCAGAATCTTCTCTGAAAAGATGGCCGTTCTCACTCTGTAGTAGTAGGTCCAGTCACTGAAACAGCAACGGGAATTCCTGAAAATGGCTTTGGAAATGTAGTGTATATTAAGAAGCTTTAAAATTATATGAACTGCTACGTGACAAATGACTGGAAGCTCTACCACCTCTCGACTTCAATGTGAGTCTTTCTCAGCTATACTTATTCCTCTCCATATGTGTGTATAGTTTCCCTTTCCATTGAGAAAAGAATAGTGAGTAGTGGGGAGCTGGGGTTTGTTTCTTTTTGGAGGAGGTGCAGTTTAGTTTTATTTCTCAACTGCTGCTGCTGTTGCTTGACATGAAATGCTAACAACTTGCCTTCTGGTCCTTCGTAAAATATTTAGTCTTCACTCCTAGCCTCTCTTTACCAAAGCTTGTCTCAGCATTAGGGGAATTGCCATTATACGGTATCTCTTTTATCGGTGCAGGTGAGTTTTTTACAACTCCTCTGAAAGGCATGCATGCAATAATTTTAACTGCTACAGTCTCTCTTCATTGGAGTAAATCTGCCATGAAGGGAAGTTCTCAGAGATCTCTGTTAGCCGATGGCCAAGGATGTTTGGTGAGGTGCCAGCTATGCCCGTTTTATACCATCCGTGACTTTAACCGCTAGGACGTACTGTCCCTTCGGCGGGCAGCCCGGGCTAGGCTGACGGATGCCCCAAGGTCCTAAACACCCGTGACTTTAACTGCTAGAGCTCAGAGCTCCTTCGCAGTGGGCAGTCAACACTGACTGACAGGTGCCCCAATGGCAGCACTAAGAGCCTCTCCACACCCGTGACTTTAACTGCTAGAGCTCAGAGCTCCTTCGCAGTGGGCAGTCAGGATTGACTGACAGGCGCCCCAAGAGTTTGCCCCGTGGAGGCGGCACAACTCAACGCTAGGCTCTTAGTACTCTCACCTAATGGCCAGGCTTTATAGCCAAAACGGCTGAGGTTCTTTAATTGTGTTGGCTGCTTTACAGTAAACCAGAGAAACAAGTCAGGCTTATGCACAAATGGTTACCAAAATTTATTAAACTAGATTCTAATCATGTGGTTACAAAATTGCTAGTGCCTACTTATTTAAATGTAGAGATGTTACACACACAAACAAGTTACAAAACTGAAGCCACAATCCCAAAGAAAGAAAACAAAGTATAGAGCTCTATTTCAAAATATGTGTACACTAAAGATAGGAGATCAGGTGTGGGTGCTTCTTACCGTCCTTGCATCTCTTGATTCCAGCGGTGCCAAGCCAGGATCGGTCACTCAATTCCGCGGAAAGACGAATAAGGGACAAGGCTTAGGGACCCTCTTAGCTGCAGAAGCCTTGGGAGGCTGTCACTTATCTGACCAGCAGATAGATAGTGAAAAGCACTCAAAAATCATGGTGCTGTAGGTCCCATACTTATACCTCTGTGCTCCTTTATTCTCTTTCTCCTTTCTTATGCCAAATTGGGGCTGGTCTGTCTGGGCGACGCCAGCTCTCGCAAGAATAGTTTACACTTGCAAGGGAGGGAAACAATAAGTTTCGACTACTGGACATTCCTTTTATTAGGGTAAATATTTTCCCACCTAGGATGTTGGGGTGTGTGCATCACGCTATTTAGTAGGGGCTAAGAGCCATGTCTGTCACAGCTTCTCTGTCTGCTGTGAGCCTAATCGTTGTATATGTTCCCAGAGGCACATTGTAGCAGCACACCTGTGCTTCTCTCAGCTTCAAAGGCTGTGCTGGAATTTATGTTAAGTGCCCTGTTGTTTTGGTTCCCTCGTGTTCCCAGCCATGCTGGTCTGAGGGGGGGGGGGGTGGGCTGGCTGTCTGGCTACAATCACTTTCCTCAGGCTTCATTCCACAGTAAGGGGAGGAGTCCCCCTGGGTGCCACTGACTCCTTACCCTTCACTGTAGGCCTAGGAAGGGGATCCACTTTATGCAGCCTCCGTTCCAGAATCTGTCTGACTGTGTTGGTTTGGCCAGAAAGAAAATACAAGAGTGGGGAAAAGCAACTGTTAAGGCCCACCAGCGGCCACCAAATCTTGTAAAATAGGGTAGCTCCTTGAAAGAGATGGCAGTCAGCTTTCCAATGGACCCGGACGTAAAGGTAGATGGTACAAGTGATATGGAAAGGAACTAAGCAAACTGCAAAAAGCCCACAAACTAGCAGGATGGTCCGGACTGATTTAGCCCGGGCAGCGCTGCTTGTGAGGCTGGTGTTACCAGTGCTTTGAATCAAGCTTCTGATGATGAAACAGTAGCAGATTAAGATGATAAGAAAAGGACAGAGGAAACCAGACATGGTTAGAACCATACCATAGAGGTAGTAGTTGCTGAAATTATCAGGGCTAGTCAGATCATAGCAGACCGTACGGTTATTGATGAAGCCAGTGCGAGCATAGATCAAGCTGGGCAAGAGTTGAAGGAGTACCAGTATCCAGGATATAGCAGTGCCAATGACAGCTAGTCTTCTGGTCTTATAAGCCAGTGACCGGATGGGGTAGCAAATCCCCAGAAAGCGGTGGACACTTATGCAAGTCAGCAGCAAGATGCTGCCATACAGATTGTTGTAAAACAAGAAACGTACCATTTTGCAGAGCAGCTCTCCAAAGAGCCAGATGTTCTCCATGGCATAATTGATGATGAGCAGGGGCAGAGAGAAGATGTAGAGCAGATCAGCCACAGCCAGGTTCACCAGGTAGATAGTGGTGCACGTCCATTCCTTGGTGTGGCAGCAGCACAGCCACAGCATAGCACCATTTAGGAGAAGCCCCAGCACAAATACAATGCTGTATGCAAAGGGGAGTAAGATGTGCTTATAGCTCTCTTCTAGGGGGCACAGGACTTCTTCCGATGCATAATTCACTGTTTTGTTCCGCATCTTCCTGGTGGATGCAGCCTCAGTCACCAGTCACTGCTTTGCTGTGGCTTTAAAACCACGTCCTTCCCCTGCCCGAAACAGAAACAAGCGTACACAATCACAATTGCTATCCTTGTCTCTTGCCCTCTCAGAACCGCCTCGGAGTCTTCATTACGGTTTGTAAAGTGCCCAGAATATGTAAGAAGCTATGGAAATGATGCATATTCTCTTTATTACTTGAGTTCAAAGTAAGCAGCAACTGCTGCAGAATAAGCTTGCAAGACACATGCAGACACTACTAGTATTTGGTCAAGACAATTAAATAAAACTTGCAACAAATCTAGACATTGAAACAACAAGCAAACATTGAAGAAAGGGGCTTCTTTTTGGACCTTGCGCATGAGTTGAGGATCTACTTACAAGCACCTCTGCTTCTCAGAGTCCATGTAGTATAGTCCGCTACAGTGCTAGTCACAAAACTCTTCTGAGGGCAAGAGGAGTCCTTTTCTTTCTGTAGAGATGGGAATTCTTTACACAGCTAACTATGCTGAAGGCATACTCGGGACTGGAGTCCACCCAGGTGGTGTTGATATCTGGTGACTGTGCCCTGCTGCAATACATTACAATGGAACTGTTACGGGGGAAGCACAGATTTTGCATAGAGTGCTGTTTGCAATTTCTGATTTGTGTTTGGTTTAGTATTATAGGTAGTTTATTTGAAATAGGAGGCAAATTTTCAGCCTAACCATAACAACAGCTTGACATAGAAAGAAAACCGTGCTGATTGATAGCCACAGGTGGAAGTGGTTACTAATGTAGAAATAGATCCAAAGAGCTGAGGGATGGATAGGGTTTCATTATGGTTTGGAAATATATGTTAGGATACAATTGTTCTGATACCAAAAGGTCGGAAAGAGACTTATTCCTACTTTCCAGTTTCTTCATGATCACTCTTCTTTGAAAATATTCAAGATTAATTAGGAAAATTAAGAAAACCTATAATGTTTTAGACCCAATTTAGCATTAGCTGTGGAATATCATAAAACAGCAAAAATTCCAATGATCCAGGAAACATGCATACCATCCTCATTATTTGAAACTGATCCAAAGCAGAGAGATGATAAAAATGACATATTATCTTTTAGTTCCTCAAAAGTTTAGGATAAAGCTCATTCAGTTTCCAGTACTGATCAGCAAGGCCAAAATTATCCTTCTCCTGGCAGTGGTAGTTGTGTTTCAATGCATGAACGGTATGGTTTGTTGCGAGTGTGCACAATGGACACTATATGTGATATACACTAATTCTGTAAGTCTGGGATGTTGGTTTTGGGGGGCTGAATGTTCCATAGAGGTCCTGGCACTCCACAGGGCTCAGCAAAGGGACACATTTAAACTCTGCAGGTATTTGTATTAGAGCTGTGCTAAATGCAGCACTTTCACTTGAAAGTTTTGTGCAACCATTTTATATGATTTCAGTGTGTGTGGGTTTTATCATAGATATTGGCAAAACATCTACAGATCCATTTTCTTGTCATTGCCAGCTGAGCCATACAATCCTTTTATCAAATGTAGAGTAGGAACCTTAGGGTTAGGGTCCTTAGATTTTATTCTGTCATTAAAAATCTTACCTAGTCTGTTATCTAAGCTCTGTGTTTACACAAGGAACACAATCATTTTGGGGTATAACCATTATCAAAACCGTGTAAGCAATTACTGTCACAATGGCAACATCTTTTAGTTGTGTGTTTGTACAGCTAATAGCACAATGGAGTCCTTCTCCAGGACTGGACTCAGAAGTGCTACCACAATACAAACAATAATACTCTATCTCCCTGACGTCCCAGACAAACACATTGTCCCCTTCCACTCTGTTCAAATTATAGCCACCAAGGCATCTTCCTTTCCCATTCATGTGATCATGTTGCTCCCCCCTTTGAATCCCTCTACTAGATCCTCATCTGCTATAGTATCAAATTTAAGTTTCTTGTCACCACCTTCAAAATTCTATATAACTCTGCCCCTTCTTACTTCTACTTCCTTATTGAGCTTCAAGTTGCCCCTGTATGCCTTCCACTCTGCTAGTGTTCTATTCGTGCCCTCTTTTGCCTATTTGTCAGCTTCTCACTCTGTCTCCTCTGAGCACTATTCTATGCATCATTATTGACCTCCCTGAGCTCATCTGCAAAGCGCCATCCTGTACATATTCAAATCCCTCTTAATGAATCACTTCTGCCATCTGCCCACAGCAAACTTAGCCAACTTAAATAAGAAGTCCCTCTTTGTTGCTCCTTTTCCCCTAACTTCTCTCTGCTTGTTTGACTGTCCTTAGACTGTAAATCCTCAAGGTAGGGACTGCTCTCTTGAATGGCTAGAAAGTAGCTAGTACATAATAGGTGCAACCATGTGTAATCATATAAATGTGTCTTTGGTTGATAATTTTTAGATACCAAAATAATGATAACTTGCCAATAAAGATGTTACAATATTTGCTTTAAGACTGGCATTGTTACTTTGTTCCACTCAACACCGTAATAAGGAGATGGTAGCACAATGAATAGAGTATTGGAAATCAGTAATTTACTTTTCAGCTTTTGAGATATGTACTGAGTCTTCTCTAACTTGTCTTCTTTAATCTAAGTGACAAAATGTGTTTACAACCTCAACTTTCATTTCTCAGGCCAACATTTTCCTCTGATCACTTCCAATATTCTATCCCCTGAGACATAATTTTGAATGATAAAGAATTCCCCTGCTACTATCCCTAACATAAAATATAAACAGACCAGTAATTAGACATATGATATAACAGATGGAGTTTGCCCATTTCATAAGGCAATTGAGACTGAGTCTGGTTCTAGACTAGCAGATTTAATTATAATGGAAGATCTCAGAGAGGCAGGTTATTCTAGTGTATACCAATGTGTTCTATGACTTACCAGCCACTGGATGTCACTGATGGCCCATTAATATACAGAAAATAGTTTTTCTGCATTAATGACAGAATTCTTACTGGAATCTATAACAACAGTTACATTTTCTAAAGCTGTAGTTGCTGCAATGGATAAAGGCTCCATGCACTTAAACAGTGTAATTTTTTTTACATGTTATCAGAAGTGTGGTCCTGAAGTCTCAATATTAGCACCAATAATATTCAACAGCTGTGGGTTTTTAATTCTTCTGATGCAAAGAAAAGCAGGGGGGGACAATAAACCAACCAAACTTCTTCTAGCTGCTTCTGAGCTTGTTTTGTCAATTAGTATTTTAGTGGTGTGAAAATTTAAATAGGTTCTGACTGTAATTTCCAGGCCCAGGACACTGGCTTGAATGTTAGACGGCTCCAGAAATAATTACAACTGACTCACTTCAATAAAGCAGAAAGATGTATGTAAAATACAATACTTGCTATTAATCATGTTGCATATAAAATATTTTCTAACTTCTCATTTACTATTTACTGTCTATTCTACTTCACTAAAAATACCCAGCTAAGGGACAATGAATGATACCAAAGAACTCCTGAGAATGGTTTGATCTCTTTTAGCATGAATAGCAGTCTTTCCTACTGCTTTCTGTTTCACTGTCAATTTTGTTAATAGTGTTGCTTCATAGCGGGAGATTGTGTTCAGGCCTGTACTGAACTTCATGCTCAATAAGGTATTAGAGCTGTTGATTAATCGCAGTTAACTTAAAAAATTAATTGCACAGGTAAACAATAGAATACAAATTGAAATTTATTAAATATTTTGATGTTTTTCTACATTTGTAAATATTCATTTTCAATTAAAACACAGAATAAAAAGTACAGTGCTTCCTTTATACTTTTATTACAAATATTTGCACTGTAAAAATGATAAAAGAAATGGTATTTTTCAGTTCACCTCATACAAGTACTGTAGTGCAATCTCTTTATCATGAAAGCACAGCTTACAAATGTAGATTTTTTTTTTTTTAGTTACATAACTGCACTCAAAAATAAAACAAATATAAAACTTCAGAGTCTACAAGTCCACTCAGGCAGCCTGATAAGCAAGAGAACCTCACTATATCATCCTTGCGTAGAAGCTGGCTGATGTTACTGAACGCGTGGCTGGTATAAACAAGGGAAAAAATCATTGAAAATTCCCATGTAAATATTGTTAGCGACATTCATTATGTGGTTTACTCCTAATGTACAGACCCATCCTGGTACCAGTAGACACTCAAAAACTCCCACAGGCTTCATTCAGCAGGGACTTTATTTGCAAAATGATAGCAGGAAGCAGCCCTTCCAAATCTGGAATGAAAATAAGTTTGGACCAGATCCTGTAGCTATTCTACACATGGGACTCTCACTGAAGTCAGTAGGAGTTCTGGTAGGGAGCATTCCACAGAATCCAGGACCTTTTGTCATCAATCCTGACAGGTTTACATGTGCAATACTTGCAAATATGCCCCTGAACTTGGAAGGATTCAAAAGCACCAAATACTTTGGAGATAATAGACTAAGTGTTTACTTTCACTTAAAAGATTTGATACTGCAGATAACAGTTGTGAGACTAACATTTAGCCATCAGCAGGGCAGCTGAGCATGGGGCTTAATTACTTCCCCTTACTGGATCATGTGTAAGAGTAGGGGAGCAGGCTGGCAATAACACTGTGCTTTGCATACATCAGGAGGCATTGACTACTTGGCTGTGTTTCTTAAAAACTTCTTTCAGCTGCTGGTGGGATTGAGTCCAAATTGTTGAATGATGACATGTAACAATTAAGGGCCCACACCAGTGAAGTCAGTGAGCAGGACTGTAAATCAGTGGCTGCTGAGGGCAATTACAACTTATCAGATCAGCCTCTACAACCTTCCCCAACCTTTTCCTAAATGGAATTATCAGTTTGGTAAGTGATTCTTGTTTGTCTGAAAACCCCTGAGTTATGTTTATTTTTGGGGTAAGCAGAAATGTTACTATATGAACCGATGATAGTATTGCTAATCAAATATTGAACATGTGTTCATTGAAACAAACTGAAGTACATAAAAAGTAAGTGCTATGGGTACCATTTGTTAAGAGTATATTACATAAAGGTGTCCTCTATTTCTTTACAGCTGTGAAGAGACAGTATGGTCTTTCACAATAACGTAAATTAAATGAATCCATCCCATGGGCATAGATGCATTAACACTGAAATACAGAAGATGTGAAAGGTCTTTTCCAAGTTGTCTTTAAATTTAGAGTTTATCAAGGCAATAATTTATTAAACTTTCTGCTACTTAAACTGAACAGTGTTTTTGCCCTTTAGCTTGAGATTAACTGTAAATTTTCACTTTCAGTGTAGCGCCAATAGAAATTTATATTAAGTAAAGGAGGGCTGAAAAAGAGCATATTTCCACTCTTTATAAGCAAGAATTAGTGAGAATAGGTTTTGATGTCATGATCTGTGAAACCTGTCAGAAATGATATATTTGAGAGGCAGAGTGAAATATGAAGAAAAGACGTGGGATTGTAGAGTTTAATTTAAATACAAGGCTTATACTTTGATTTATTGATTTATTTTTATGCCAATAAATTCTGACAAACACACTGACCTATTCATATTATTTTAAAGGTGACTACAGAAAAAAATCTCATTGTTAGTACAGATATATAATGCTCTATTTCATTGAAGGAACCCTCTTGAAAATTTGGTCAAAAGTTAACCTCTTTCTTCCCACCCACTGAGAATGTATTTTTAAATAATTTCACAGTATTCAAAATGAACAACAGAGGTGATCTTTTCTTGGCTGTGAGCCATATATCCTAAAGTTGTCAAAGGATTTTAAGTGTTATAGCATACCATGAATAGGCTAGCTCATCATAAAGCTAATTGTCAGGAAAAAATTTTCATTAAAGTGGTTCAGGTTGAGACACCATATTAGTAACATATGGGTAAATATTCCACGAATGTTATAGTAAGCCCCCCCCATCCAGTGTTTGTCTGTCTGTGTTTACGTAACATAACTTTTGAACATTGAATCTGATCAATTCCAAAATTTCAGGAAATGTTCTGCACATCAATGTCCATACCCCTATTGATTTTGGGGAAAATTGGAAAACGGAAAGAGTGGGAAATGGGAGACATATGAAGCCTCTTCCAGCTGTTTAGAACAGCCACAACTTCATGCTCCTCTGCACTTGTTTCGATCAAACTGATTGATGGCATCCATTAACAACTTCCAGCATAACAATACTTCTATCTCATCTCTGCCTACTTTCCCCACAGAGTTTAATGTGTTGATACCATGAATGACTCTTCACCCAGATAGAATGGGGCACACAGAACTCCTGGCAGAAGGGGAAACTGGGGTGGGAGACCCTGATAATGGGGGGGGAATACAGAGCCCCTGGCATTAGGGGAATGGGACACACAGAACCCCCATCAATGGAAAGATTAGAGGAGTTGCAGGGAGTCTCTGAAATACAGGTGAATGGGAAAGGGGTGCGTTACATGGGGAGTGTGTGGTGGGGAACTGGAATGTACAATAAGCTCATCTTATACAATCTACAAAGTGTGCAACCCCTAACTTTACAGTTTTTAAGAAATCCACATCTTACCAATTACATTTTGATTAACCAATATACTTATACAACTTTGCAAGCAAGCATGGAAAATGTGCGTCACTGAGCACTGGTTTGTAATTGGTTTCATGTTTCCACTGGAGAGCAAGCTGGTTCTGAGTGAGTCTTCTGTTGACAGATAGCATCATAGAAGCAGAGTACCTCCTCCAAGGTTCTGAACACCCTTAGCACATCTAAGGACTTGGATGAAATCTTGGCAAAAGTCCCATTGATTTCAATGGGGTAAGAATTTCACCCTTGGACCTCCTTAACTAGTGAAAGGGAATAATTCCTTTTATTGTGCTATTTGTCCATTAAGGATTTGAAAAGTAGCTTTTCCCCCCCTGTATATCTTGTGACACTAAGGCAGCTGGAGCTGTAGGATGAACAAGCCTCCTATGGCTCATGGGGTGCGGAAAAGTCCAAAAATAAACCTCACATATTGATCAATTCAATTACCCATGTTACTCTCAGCTGCATTCTAGTTTTTGAGGTAACTTATAGGCTAAAAAGATGGATAAAGGAATCTGAGTTTCCAAGGGCAGAGGTAAAGTACTTTGCCGACTTTCAAATATTTAATTCTTGCAAATTTAATCCCTTATTCTGAATGTCATGGCTTTTTAGTAATTGTGTTTTTTCCCCATCACAGCATTCATGTAACAAATTTTACTGGTAAAAGACTGAGAGATACTCTCAACCTTACCGTAACAAAGTATTTAGTCTGACAATTTCCTTAGGATTTTAAAAGAGTTTTAATGTGTGCCTGGTCTTTGCTTTGTTTTTGCTTGTCTGCCTTTTTCTTTATTTTCTGCTCCAAGTTTTGGGTGGTGACACTTTTGAAGTTAGCTGTTCCTGTACTTAGTGTTGCATGCTCAACTCAGGTTGGCTCCAGCCATTAGGAAAGTGATGAAAATTTTGCCAAAAATGGGACTGCACCGCTCCCTTCCCACTCTTCTTTGGATGCCCATTTAACCTGTAGACGTCAATCCATTTCCCACCCAGCTTTTTGGCTGTCTGCTCACATACTAGCCTGCCTTTTCCTCCTAATCATCTGTATCTTCTCTCCTCCCACCCAAAGTAGGGCTCCATTAAAAGTGCGTGGCAGTGTTCAGCTGACTCTGCTAGACTGTGGGCCTCTGTATTAATGTATCACAGACGTTTGAGCTTTACTATGCACACTGGAGCGTGGAAATGAATGGTGATGCCAAGGACCAAGAGGCTGCTGGACCCCATAAGACATTTCTAATGTGGTGGCGAGAACCAGCACTGGTGCGAGGAGGTCACAGTGGTGGAAAGATGTCAACAAACATGAGAAAAACAGGAGCTGACAGAGATCAGAAGGAATAGTTTTTTCTTAACTGATCCTCTCTAAGACAACCTACACTAATTTAATTGTTTCCACATTTTTATTTTTCTTCTTTCCATTCTCCTCATCTCTTCCTTCTGCAGCCCAGGCATCTCTCCTAAAAATTATTCCATAAGATTAATACAGATTTATGGAAATGGATGTGGCTTACTGTTTAGTGCAATGGGTTGAGAAGCAGGGTTCCTACTGCTGGGTTCTATTCTTGACACTGCTGATGAGTCACTGTTTCACCTTGGACAAGTCACTTAAACCAAAGTTTTCCAAAGTGGCCATTTAATTTTTAGTTCCTCAGATTTTGTATGCCCATCTTGAGACACCGAGGCTTGATTTATTGAGGTACTGAGCACCTACTATTGTAGTTGATATACTTGGGAGTTACAGGTGCTCAGCAGCACCTCTGAAAAATCAGTGCTAGGTATCTCAAATTGGGCATCCAGAACTAGTGGACATTTTAAAGAAATGTTAGCCTTAACTTCTTATTGTTTCAATTTACCCATCCTCAAAATGGGGATACTGATAATTATGAGAATATAGAGTACCACTTGTCGTGCTTGTGTTTGTAAGTTGCTTTGAGATTCTCAGATGAAGGGTGCTATATATGTGCAACTTATTTACCTTTGTGTGAGAGAGTTTTGTCTAAGGACCTTATTTTCTCCTATTTTTTTCCACTGTCACCTTATTTGGGCTAAAGATAATGAAGAATTTATTCATGGTGTTAACTTAATTATTGTCTTTGGAAGCAAATAATGTTGCTACAGTGAATATCCTTTTGAAATCCATCATCTGAATAATGCCTAATAAAGTTACTAAATGGACTCAAAATGAACCAAATTGACTTGATGTCTTGTCTAGCAAAGAATGTGCTTTCTTTCCAGTGGCAAACGACGCTTTAAATCTTTTATCCATTGCTTTAATATGGGCTAAAAATTTGTGGCTTTTCCATCCCAAGATAGCAATTGTTTGGGTTTAAAGTAATGCAACATTTACAAAGTTGAGTGAATTTATATTAAAACTGCCTTACCTTTGAAATTGGCAGTTTACTGGGAAAATTTTTTAGTTTCACCTTGAGTAGATCAGCTAAGATATTTGTCATCAGTAACCAAAATGAGTGCATAGAGTTGCAAGGCTATAAGGTATGAATGAAAGTGCCTTCATAAATTTTACATGCCTGACACAAAGGTAATACATTTTTCATATAAGATATTCTCTTTGGAGTAAAGTATGCCCTGTAGAGGTAATTAAAGAAAATCAATATATGATGGTGGACTGTAATTTGACTTCAGAACACATTCCCCAAAGCCTTAGCAATGCATTTCTATTGGCTTGATCCCTACTACTTATGGCTAATATAAATATTCTCTTTATTTTTGATAGTGGTTCAATATTGTCTAATATCTGCATTTTTTTTCTTGTCCTGGGTTGGGGGTTATGACCAACATTCTTTCTGTTAGTAGTTTGAAACCCAGTCTTACTACTTCATACTTAGCTTGCTGGAACTACAAGGATGCCAACATTGTATGCTGAGGGCCACTCTGCCACTTCCATACCTCTTCCGTGTCCAAAAGTCTGTTCGGAGTGAGCTCTGGCTCAGTAAGTACCTGATACAAAGCCCATTGAAGTCCCCTGAAAGACTCCCATTGATTGGTACAGGAACAGACCTAGAACTCCGAAACCTGATGGAAGAACACTGTTGCATAATTTGGCTCTTGATCAAAGTTCTCAAACTCTCATGTGACTGCTAGTTAGTAAAATCTGGCATAAAAGTCAGTGTCTCACTTGGGTCCTGTCTTGGAACTTGCCTGAAGACAAATGTTTCAGACCCCATTTTTTTCTCTTTTTTTAAGAGAAGTGGTCAGTAAAAACAAAGACCCCTTGGAAAAAGCCATTAATCTCTAACACATGCATTGTTGGGTAGTGAATCATAAATGCCATTTTCCCTCACACACTATTCAGCAGAAATGTAACCTCTCTTTCTAGGCTTCCAGGGCAAATGCACCCAACAAATTGCTGAATCTACTCGTTCATTTCTTCCATTGCTGAACAACTGTTCCAGCCTTGTGGATGTTAAATTGTGGGACTTTAAATAGCGTGTTTGAGTTTTGATTTTTTTTAAATTTGTTTTTATAAATACTCTAAAATAATTGTAATCTTATCATATACTTTTGTACCTTGGAAAAAAAAATAGTTTCAAGAAAACCACAAGAAAATGTACTTTTTTCCATTGAGTGCAAAATCTGAAATTAAATACTGATTATACTTGATTTACAGAAGGGGAAATCATTATTCCAGTTACTTTTTAAATAGCTTGCTGGGTTTGGAAAGAGTATTTAATATGTAATGATGCCCAATCTACTATTAATATAATGGGGTCCATCTGATTTAATGACATTATTTCTGGCAATTAGCCTTTCCAGCAGCGTATTATGTCTGACCACTACGTTTTTCCCCACTATTGAGTAGCAGAATATGGATTAATCCCAATGAGAGAGTCTGCATGTCAACATAATAGGATCTTGCATCATTTTAATGGTGAGTTATGGACCGACAAAAAGGATATTTGGACCCAATAACTTTCTGACAACTATAGGAGACATAAATGAAAGTACATATTGTCATTAAGCTGCTAGAGAAGCAGATCTCACCAGATGCCATTATACTGCAGGAATCTTTTTCTGTGAATTTTTTTGTAATTACAATTTTTTTCTAGCTTCAATAACACTTATATATAAAATTGATCGAATTGAATTCTAACACTGAATATTACAGTTAATATTTACTTGCAAGAGTCACTTTGGGATGCCTAATTTGTTCTCAAGAACAAGGTTTTCCGCTTAGACTGCAAAATGTTGCAATAAAAATCTATGATTGAGGTTTATTATCAGATTGAATGGCTTAGCTGTGTGGACCCAAGTTATAAATTACAGCACCCCTAGTTGTGAGCAGCCACTAGCAATCTTTCTTAGTCTACCAGTTTTTAATGAAATCACATATTTTTAAGTCTTTACACTATCAACTTTTGAGGTTTATTGAAACTGTGTTTAAAATAATAACTCACCAGGTGTCAAATGTATTGGATGTGTTCTGGAATTGCTTAGCCAAATATCCAAAAGGAGAAAACTTTGAAATACTCTAGAGTTAAAAGTTATATCTGGATTTCTATAAAAAAATTGAAATTAGGTCTGCGAACTCAAGAAAGAAGCCATTTAGTTGAGGCTAAAGTTGACTTACTGTCCTTGATATGGTAGCTTCTTAATGTTTTGGGTTTTCTTTAGTTGCTCACTATAATAGGGTGATCTGACCCTTTATGTCAGGAGCAACCAACCCTGTTCAAAGGCAGACCCCTTTAAGAACAAGTGTATGGTCCTGGTACAGGAGATTATCAGACCCAGCTGAGAAGGGGCTAGGTGATTACAATAAAGGGCTGAAAGAGATTAGTTGAAGGGAGGAGTACCAGGGCCTGGGAGATGCCTTTGAGCCTCCTGCATCCTATCTTGGTCAGGGGAATAGCTTTGTTTTGGTGTAATTTAGTGAGTTTTTTGTTTTAAAGAATAAACAGTTCAGTGAAGGAAGGGACTAAAGAATCAGGGTGTGGTCTTTAATCTTTCCTGTGCTGGGGAAACAAACAGGCCAGCAGCCTATATGTGGTGGAAAATGTAGGTAAGTAATTGGACCTGGAACTGAGGGAAAATTGAAGCAGTTGCAGAAAAGACAGTGGCATATGTGATAGTTGGTGGGGGTTTGTGTAGTGCCCCGCCACTGAACCCACTGGGGTTTTTTTAAAATTATTATTATGAAGGAAAAAAGATAGAGGATTTTTTGTTGTTGTCTACTGGCAGAACAGCAGCAACAGACCAAGGCAGCTCAGGTGCAGCTTGCCAGTTGTCAGCAGTGGGAGGAGCCCCAGCAATAGGAATGGCTACTGAAAAGCCTAAAGAAGTGGACTCCGGGTAATCTTACTGGACCTGGACAGGGTCCTTGGGGAAGAAGTTAGGGTCATCATCTGGCCCCTGAGTTCTTCTCTATGCTTTTGGGTGGGCAACCACTGCAGCCAGTCAGGAAGGATCAACTTGGGTGGCACCATGTTTGACAGGAGAGGCCCAAGCAGTGTAATGAGCCTGGCAACAAGCAGTCTGGCTCATATCCTGAGGTAAAAGTTGTGTGGTGGTGTGTGTGTGTTTGTTTTCTTTTAAGCCAGTCGGGAACTGAGTCCGGAGGCATATTATCACTGGTTCTGGGTCAAAATAATTCCACCCAGAAAAGAAGGAGAGAAATATCCTAATTGAAACGGTTTTATTTTGTAAACAGAAGTCTTCATTCTTTAATCATGGAGAACATTTCTGATGGGAAACATTTTACAGAAAATATTATTTCTAACATATTTACACTTAATGTTTCTCCAATGCTGAAGATGGCATAAGCTTCTTACAAAATATTTGTCAATATACATTTTACATCTGAAAGCAAGCCTTCATATAATAACTGCCTGATATTGTTATATGAATAGTGAAATGTTTTATGTACAAATATAGCAAGGTCATTTGATGGTAAGCTAAACTAGTGTAAGAGGCAGTATAAGTATAGAGTATGTGTGTGTGTGTGTGTGTGTGTGTGTGTATATATATGTATATATATATATATATATATATATATATATATATATATATATATATATATGAGGAATTAATTACTGGTAGTGCACAAGCAAATTCTCAATCAATCCAGGAAGACTCCCCCCCCCCCCCCGCCCCAATAATCATGTAGAGTCAACAACTGAAACCAAAAGCTTTCTAAAAGTAATCTAATCTTAAAAGACTATTTTGAGAACTAAAATTCACAGTAATTTGGGGAAACAATATATTTTGGTCTTAACTTACCAAAAGAAAAGCAACTGCAAGAGGTGGTTCACTCCCAAAGGTGTAAACCCTGTTCAAGCTCTCCACCGAGAGACATACAGACAAGATTATAATGGAATTTACCACTTGTATTCTGCTGTTTTGTGTTTTTGTTTAGCTTTTTCTTTTCCTTTTTTATAATAGTAGTGGTTATTTTGCTTGGTCTTGTTATGGTGCCCCCTAAGGTAGGTGAAGAGCCCCTGTGACTAAATACTGGGGGGGAGACACCCCTAAGGTGTTAGCGAGAGGAAACAATTAGTAAGAGCTGGCCTATGATTTCTTGTTTCTCTAAACTAAATATTGTAGTAATTTTAGAATAAATTACTTAACATCCAACAATTTAAAACTACCCCTTTCAACACCACAGGAGCCGGCATTTCAGCCCTATTATATACCCGTGTTAGGGTCAGATTCTGATCTCAGGTAATCTTGCAAATATATTACTGCATTTCCACTTGGTTAATAAAGATGCGCCCAGCTACTTTAAAAGGCACAGTATAAAGTGATAGACATCACAGAAAAGGAATGACGAAAATTATTGTGCATGCAGATTAAAAAAAGATAATGATTTTGCTCTAAAACTATTTGAAAATAATCAAAGAATATCTAAGGTTCAATAGCATTCAGTATCCCATTAGGTAGTAGGATGAAAGTTACATTTAGTTACTTGCTATGAGAATTATAATTTCAGTGAAATCTTAACTGTATGACCATTAATCGCAAATACTGTTTTGTGGCATCAAAAACAAACCATTGTCTTTCTGTCTCCAGGGCATTCTTTGTGTTTAGAAAACCATTCATTTCATTCAAGGCAGATTTTTTTTTTTTTTTTAATAAAAAAAAAAAAGTAGTCCTTTATCCTTGTAGCTTCACTTATTCTTCTGACTAAGCAGTTCAGTTCAAAAGAATTAATGCTGCATAGTCATTTGGAATACTGGAATCAGTACTACAAATGATGTGTTTTTTCTAAGTCTATTACTGCTGCACAGTTGGTGGATCAGTTTCAAATCCATGTTCTTCCTCTGCCTCCCCCTACATCAGAAGGTAGGATAGTCTTTCCTATGCATTGGGAAGGTGTGCGTTTTACAGAAGTAATAAAATAATTATAGTACTTTACAAGCATTGATTGACAGTCTCACAACACCCTTGTGTGATAGGTTTGGTATGTATTATTCCCATTTTTTGCCGATGCCACAAAGAGGTTAAATGACTTTCCCAAAGTCACTGATGTCATAAGTACAACTAAAACCCAGACTGTCTGTCTCCCAGTCTTGTTATCTAACTGCTAGATGACACTGCATGTGGTGTCTTTCTAGCATCTGCTAGGACAGTGCCATGGAATAAAGAAATTCTTGGTGTAATCTTAATGGGTTTACATGCAGGACAAAGTTGACCCTTTATGCAGGTGTCAAACCTCTCCACTTTTTTTTCTGTATGACAAAACGAGCAACTAAATGAAAACACTCAACTAAAGGTAAAACTAGAGTATGTATCACAGATCTTCAGGTAGCAACTGCCCTTCATTAGCAGCTTGCACCTTCATCATGTAGTTTTTAATAGAAACTGTCCTCATGAGTAGAAGTCATTTTTAAGTAGTTGTACCTTTTTCTCTGCAAATCCTGGGGGGAACATAATTAAATTTCATAAAAGCTTGTTGAATTTGTAACTCCTCAGTGTGGTAATTAAATATAACAATAGAAACAGTGGCTGTTAAGCAAGTATGTATATGGTTTCTTTTTGGACATGTTTGGTTTCTTTTTGGAAGAAAAGTGGGGAAGATTTGTCCCCAGCACAATAGTGAAGGCTTTCCTGTTTCACCTTCTATCTTTCAGCCCTCATATGAGACTGTTATATTGTCTGAGCTTTACAGAATATCCTTCTTTGCTCAACAGCTGGAGAAAGGAATTGGTGATGTCCCCCAAGATTTCCTCTGGTGGCAAAATCCAGGGTCCAGAGACTAACCAGTTATTGCTGTGGGTAACACCACCTCAGTTACACTCAGCATGTCTACAACTAGAACGAGGAGAGTGATTCCCCTCTTGAGTAGGTAGACTTGCATTCCCTCCATTTGAGCTAGTGTACTAAAAACAGTAGAGTAGCTGTAGTAGCATAGGCAGCAGTGGCACTGTCTAGCTACCTTGATACGCACCTGCCCAGACTCTTTGGGTACGTACACGGGGTGGGTAGGCTGTGCTACCACAGCCATACAGTTGCTTTGCTGCACTCTCCCACAAGCTAACCTATTCCAGGCCAAATATTCAGAGGCATCCTAAAGGTTGTTCAGAGGGTTGTGTGGTGATTCTTGGGGACATAGTCTACGCTGAAATGACTCATTTCCAAGGGTGTGTAATAAGTGGAAGGGAGAAGGGCTTAGGGTGTGATCAACAAAGCGACTTCGGTGCCTAAACTCCAGAGTTAGTCCTAAGCCCCTGTGAGCAGCTCCACTGCGGTCCATGAAACTTCTACTTGGCTGCCACCTAACTCTGTAGGAGGCCAGACTTACTCTGCGTCTAACTTTCTATGGCAAAAGTTCTCTAGGTGCCTAAGTTTTAGGTATGGGCACGTCTGCTTCCCTCTAGGGGCCTGGATACCTATCTCCCACCTAAGCCCCAGAACAATTCATGAAAGATGGGCATTCAGCCACCTAAATCATGGGCGGGGCCTCACCCAGAAGCTGCCTCTGAGCACAACTACTGGATGGGGTCCCATTCAAAATTTTACTTTGTCTCTCTCACTCCCAATGACTGTTTAAGTATTTATCCACAGAGGAAAGTCACTGGGCCCGAGAAAGTGAGAGACTATGATTCTGTAGCCTACCAGTTAAGGCTCCCTGTGGGAGACTCTGGGTCTGGTACCCCTGCTCCAACCAGTCTCATTATTTATTCATAGTAGAGCAGCTTCAAGAGGAGAGACAGAGGGAGTCCCATATCAGAATAGCCCATAGCTCAAGTATTCTTCTGAGAGGTGAGAGACCCCTGGTAGAGAGGGAATTGACCCTGGGTCTCCCACGTCCTAAGCGTGTGCTGTAACCAATGGCCTAAAAGTCATAATGCGGGCACTACTACCATCTACTGTTTCTGCTTGTTTTGCATGGAGCTGCTGCCTCCTCTCCTTTTTGTGTGGAGCACGGCAGGCACGTAACTCATTCCCCTAAGAAATGGCTAAGCTGAATGACTCTAGGCAGCAAGTTCCCATTTGTGGCTTACTAGCAGAGATAGGGGCTTCCCTATCTCCATGAGAGGGATAGGGCTTAGCATACACTTCTCTTGTCTGGATCTCCCATTGGCTAGCTGAGGCAGCTCCATACCTACATGCTGGCTTTCGTAGTTTGCATTTTAAGGCACCTATCACTCCCTATTCACTGCATGGGGCATGTGGGTGCCTAACTGGGCTTTGTAGATCACAGTATTACTGTGATGTACCTGTGATTTTTCTAGCTGCTTAAAAGGTGCCATGACACTGTGTTGCAACACCTAAGTCTCTTTGTGGATCCCATCATTAGCTCCCACACCCCTAGCCTCCTGACCAGATGTGCATTCCTTTTAATCCTAGTGAAACACATGCATTCGCAGAGTGGCTCTGTCTCCTTCTGGTGGCTGGACCACATAGCTCAAGGCTGTAGCAGACTCAAACTTATAACAGGCAGAGTCCTGAGGTTGGTCCGTGCTGCTGACTACCCACTCATATTTGCAAGGAAAAGGACTAAAAACTTCCCTTTGGGGGGGGGGAGAAATAAAACTGAGATTCTCCTGTACATTTCTAGTTTTCCCATATCCGTTTGGAAGACAGTTGGTGGCGGCCAGAGGTGGCTCTGAATGAAAGGGAAAATGAGACCTAGTGAACTATTTTCTCTAACTAAAAGTGTGGTCCAAGGACCTGCTCATGCCTCCACTGAAGTCAATGTGAACGTTTCCATTTACCTTGCTGTGCTTTGGATCAGGCCTTCAGAATCTTTGTCCGCCTATAGCCCTCCACTGACCTTTCTGTGCTGAGAGTTTTTAGCAACCTCTGACTAGATGACACCGCTTAATCTGTGACAGACAACGTTGTGGGCTGTATCTTTGTAATGAAGTTGCTGCCTTTTAAACACTTACCATAGGCTTTGCATTCTGAACAGCTATACTGAATTAATAACATTAAAAAATATTTTATGGGTGCATTCCAAAAGCAATATACACTTTCTTCAAGGTTCCATCAGAATGAAATAAAATACCAAAATTAACCTAATAAATTATAGTAATTGTGCCTGGTAGCATGCAGTAATTTAAATGAGATTAATTTAACAGTCTTTAAATATGAATAAATAAACATGCATGAATTGGGAACTGCATTCTACTTAATTCTGAATGAATATTAACTACTGCTCATAAACCTAGTGTTACATAGAGCAAAAATAGATCTATGTGTAGAAACAGGAAGTTAACTAACATAGCAAGTTGTTTTATAGAACCCAGTTGAATATTTTGCCTATTAAAGTTGCATCAGGATGCCATTGAAGTCAAGGGCAAGACTCCCATTAATTCACCAGGATAAGGGCCAGGCTCTAGGCTGGTACCTGTACTGGGGCATCTGATATCCTATGTTCACTAGGAAGTTTGCATTGCTGATTCAGCATTGCATTGCATTGTTGGTTCAGCTGTGTTAGAAAACAACCATCAAGTGGTCTAATCAGAACATGATGGGAACCTCTACAAAGAAAGAATGATAGCCATTATTGTGCCATTTGAATCATCTGCTGAGCAAGCAGAACACTTCATTAGTATCACCCCATTGTACAGAAGGTTCTCCACGCAACATGTCTGCATATTTATTGAATATTTCTGTCATACTCCTTTTGAGCATAATATCTCTTTATAATCTCCATCTCTGAGAGAAAGTGAATAAGGAAAAGTTATTTACTCGTTCCCATAATAGAAGAACTAAGGGCTACCAAATAAAAGGAAGTTCTTCGGATTTAAAAGAGAACTGGATAAATTCATGGAGGCTAAGTCCATTAATGGCTATTAGCCTTAGGGTGGGTAAGAAATAGTGTCCCTAGCCTATATTTGTCAGAGGGTGGAGACGGATGGCAGAAGAGAGATCATTTGATTATTACCTGTTAGGTTCACTCCTTCTGCGGCACCTGGCATTGGCCACTGTTGGTAGACAGGATACTGGGCTGGATGGACCTTTGGTCTGACCCAGTATGACCGTTCTTATCTGTCTGAGCAGAATCCTCTTTTCACTTGGAGGGGACATTTAGGGCAGTAGTGCTCAACCCTTGCTACTTGCATGGGAGTTTAAAACATGCAGGGATATCTCCATTGGATTTACACAGTAGAAGATGTAATGCAAGAAACAGGACAGGCTAAGTTATTTTGCCATATTTTGAACCCGCTTGAAATGTTGGTTTCAAAGTGCAACTCACACTAACATTTATTCGGTTTGCCTTCAGGTAAGAGGGGACTGTGGTAAAAGGATTGGAGGACAGCAGAGGGAAAATATAATGGAGGTAATATGGTGAAAGTGGAGTAGAGTGATATGGATTGGGCTGAATATAGAACCCTTTTGCACAAGTTTCTGTATTGGCTTTCTGTTTGCCACTGGATGGAATTCATGGAATTGTGGGGGGGGAGGGGTCTTTAAATACCTGTATGAGCTAAGAAAGGGGTTCTCAACCTTTTTCTTTCTGAGGCCCCTGGAACATGCTATTAAAAGCTCCCTGGCCCAGGAGTTTTTCTGCATATAAAAGCCAGGACTGGTGTTAGATGGTAACAAGCAGGGCAATTGCCTGGGATCCCATGCTACAGGGGGCAGTGTGAAGCTAAGTTGCTCAGGTTTGGCTTCAGCCCCGGGCGGTGGGGCTTGTGGCCCTGGGCTGCAGTCTTGCATAGCGGGACTTCGGCTTTCTGCCTGGGGCCCTAGCAAGCCTAACACCGGCTATGCTTGGTGGACTTCCTGAAATCTGCTTGTGGACCCCAGACCTCTGGTTGAGAATCACTGATCTAAGATGTTGCCTCTTACATAAAGTCATGGGGTAAAGAGTAAGATGTCTCAGAAGGGCTTTCTTTGTAATTTAATACCCCTCTCCGTAGTCAGGGCTTTCTCTGAGGTCAAAAAGAGGTCTTTTGTGAATTACTCCCTTTTGCATTCTGTCAGCATATGAGTCTAGGGAACATTCAAGACAAGATGGAAAACACATTTATTGTGTTTTATCATTTGATTAACAGTTTTATTGTGTTTGTAATTTGATTTTTCTGTCTAAACCACCTAGTGTATATGCCACAGCCAAATACGTTACAGGAAATAGGAAAATAATAGATATAGTTATCCACTTGGCACTTCCTGACTCCCTGAGGCACTACTGAAGGGGGAGGGGGATAATTGCATTGTTAAAGATAAAACTTCATACTGAAGTTTAGATCGGTGGAAGGCGGGAAGTTCTGACTGTGATAGTAGACTGCTTAATGGAAAAGGTGAAACACTTGTTGAAATTGGTGGGTAAAACTGGAAAACTATGCAGTGTATATATGCTGTGAAGAAAGTCCAGACCAGGCATATTACAGTTTCTCTCAGACCACATTGAGAAAATGGCTATCTTTGCATCTGATTTTAAACAGGAAAACATTGTAGAAAGTTAAGTGAAAGTCAGACACTGTAGGAAGTAAAGAGAGACCAAACCTGTTATCATAGGCGCTGACTCCGTGGGTGCGCCACGGCTGGAGCACCCCAGGGGAAAAAAATAGTGGGTGCTGAGCTTCCACCAGCAGCCACGCTGATCAACTCTTCCCTCCTTCCCCCAGTCCTCCCACTTGCCAATGGGCCATGCTAGTCAGCGCCTGCTGTGGATCAGCTGTTTAGCTGTGTGCAGGAGGTGCTGAGGGGAGGAGTGAGGGCAGGGAGCACGGGGGTAGGAAAAGGCATGGTGGGGCCTTGGGAGTGGGGTTAGGGCCTGGGGTGGAGCGGGGGTTGAGCACCCCTGGGGAAAGTGGAATGATGGCACATATGCCTGTTAGGCAGTGCCACAAAATACTCTAGATTTTTCTTAGCCATAGACAGATTAACAGCTGCTGAAGGCCTTTTGGCTTCTGTTTAAAGCTTATTTGAACTTTTAATGTGGAAGTGTGTTTTGGTTTTTTCAACCATTACAGTGTGTCTGAGATATACAGATATTATACTGCAAGGTATTTGAAGGCTGCCGGTTTCTTTACCCTAAAGGAGATTTCTTCAGGGTTTAAAGAGAGGGAGATGAAATGTCTCACATACTTTACTGCATCAATGCAATCACTTATCTCAAGCTAAATATGAGTGAGAAAACTCTGCTTATTAATGAAACTATGCAAGAAATGGGCATTTATTTAGAACACACACAAAAGGTAGAGAGACTGAAATGAAAGGCTGAGCAATATAAGGGAAGACATTACTCATCTTTCTGCTTGCTTGCAGACTTGGGGAATGATATTTATATTGATCCAGTGAAGATGGTAGAAGGAACAAATAAACTGTTTCTGTGTAGCGAATAAAGCAACTCACTTTGAGGTATTTTGTGGCCAGAAGGGTCAGTTTTTTAGGGACTAACTGAAATTACTTCTGCTCTTTGAGTGGAGAAAAGAATTGGTAACTCATGAACATTAGTCTCTCAGCTCTTTTTACAGATTCCCTTTAGTCCAAGTCACTCAATCTGATCCAAAGTCTATTGAGTCTCTCCATTTAATTTAATGGGTCTTGGATCAGATCCTCAGGCCACAATTGTCAAACTGTGTTGTAGCAGGAGCTGGAATTGCAACATCTTCGGGGGGGGGGGGGGGGAGGAGTGTCATGGGGTAAACACATGTTCCGGAAGACTCATTATAACATGGGGGAAGCAGGGGTCCACCTGGCATACCCTCTTCTGAAGACAGAAGATGAAGTAAATGAAATAAATGGCTAGTTTAAGTCTAGTTTCTAGTGGCCAAATGTCCACATTGTGGTTGGCTCTATCTAGCAGCCTAGGTTACTGATTGTCTTAAGTGTCATGGAAACAGACCTTTTCATGTTTAAAGATGAGCACTACTTTCAGGTTAGACAGACATTGGAATTCCACTTTGTATGGAAACTTGTACTGTGCCTCTGCCCATGCTGTACCTGTTCAGTAGGAAAAGAGAGGACTTCATAATCCAGGGCTGCCAGTCTGACACCTGTAACAAGCATTACTAGTTAATTAAAATATTAAAGATAATTCCCTGTTTGCCTAAAACATCAGTAATTTGTAAATTCCTTTCCTGCTTTCACCTACATTTTAAATACCAATGAGCTGTCAGCCTAATTTATTGTAAAATTCATGTAGCCTCCTAACTTTACTTCATCATGCTGTTCTGTCTCTGAGAGTTAGAGTTGAACAAATAAAGCAAAATACATTCAGTGAATATTCCAGTTTTTAAACAAGTTTGCTTGATTTTGTGCACATATTTTGTTTGCCTCCTGCAAATGTTCGAGTGAACAAGCTTTCCTGGTGTAAATAATTCCAAAGTGTAAACTGAAGCTTGAATATTTAAATATCAGAAAGCAACTTTGAATTTTACAACTAGCTAATAGCATGTAATTTAAATTGCTGACTTTTGCACTAGAATTAGTTATTGTGTAAATCAAACAGTGAAAAGGAAGAGGACCATATGATTAGGTAGCTAAACAATATAGTCTGAATATCTAATTTTGAATATTCATAGTTTACATGCAGTTCATTATCTGTAGGCTAGGAATTAATCATAGAAGAAAATTGTGAATAGTTCTAAATAACACATACATCTGGGAATTTTGAAATTATTCATTGCTGAGTTTGAATTACTCACCCACCTTTACTAGATATCAGAAATACCTTGAGAAACCAAAGATACTCTCAGGATTTCTGAGTATGCTGATAACTCACTTAGATTGTAAACTCCTTGGGGCAGGGACCGTCTTTTTGTATGGGACCGAGCACAATAGGGGCTTGGTCCATGAATGGGGTAGTTTGGTGCTACCACAATACATAGTAAGGTGACAAAAGGACCAGGTAGATTACATGCCATTTAGTCTTCTACCTAAATCCTTCAGTGGTTTCATCAGAGTGCAAACAAATGATTGAGTCTAACATTGAATCCAACCATCTATAAAAACCCTACAGAATTTTTGCCAGGAGATAAATTAACTAAAAAAAATTAACAAGTATCATCCACCCAATGGCTTTTGTGACAAGGCTAACATTTCATTGTGAGGGGGAGAAATCAGTACTATGAGTTTGTGGAGCCAAGGCATAGACAATGGTTCATTTGACTTCAGAGAGAAATAAGACTAGGAGTCTACAAAACTACTTCACAGCTTGGCAAGGGAAGATTTCCCAGACACTAAACTGGAAAAAAAGAATGTGGAATTGCAGAGAGGAGCAAAGAGCAAGGACCACCTCCAGTTAGACACAATATTGTCATGCTCAGAGGCAACACATGTGGATTGCAATAATTGATAAAGGAACTCAGGCATGAAAGCTAGAAAATGGGACTGAAAATGAACTTGAACAAAGGTAACACTCAATAAGCAGCAATAAACATCTTCGAGTACATGTCCCTGTGGGTGCTTCATCGTAGGATGTGCTCATGCCCATGTGCTCTCAATGGGAGAATGCAAAGAATTGTCCGGGGGTCTGCACTGTACAGAGCAGCGCCTCATGCTTCTATAGAGGGAATAAAAAGATGAGGACCTGCCACCAGTCAGTTCCTTCTCAGTCGCCCGGGGCTTGAGATGAAGCAATTGTGTGTTCGCTGCTCTCAGCTTCCTGCCTTTCTTAACATAGCAACTCATTCTTTGTTTTTTCTTTATTTTGTTTAATTACTATATTTCTCTTCTAGTTTCAGCACAGTTTTGTTTGGAAAGAGGGTTACTCCCCACCCCCTTTCTTTTTCTTTAGAACCCTTGGTTTTGGTCCTTTAGCACTCTGCCTGAAGACTCCAGGATTTAAGACCTGACAAACCTGCCACACATCTTTCCCCTGTATCGACAGGCATTCAAACTGACAGGATGTGGGTGTTTCCAAGGCAAAGTGTAAGGTCTGTACGGGGTTTAAAAGCAGGTCTTGAAAAGACAGAGACTAGAATGCAGCTCCTTCTAATGGAATACTCACTATCCCCGGCAGGATCTGCTTATTCCCCTGTACATCGGCCTCAATATTCCAGGCCACTCTGGTGCCTGTTGCAGCTGCACCAGCACCTTCAGAAGTTAGGACATCTAAGAAGAAGTTGCCCCTCTCTCACTCCAGGGAAACAAGAAACCCCATAAATCCCACTCTAAGGAGACAGCGTGTCCCTCAAGGGGTACAGAAGAGATTCTCTCTGATTCTGGTACCTAGTGACCAGTACTGCACAAGAAGCAGTGTGCAGAAAAATCTTCTAAGGAGCCTCTGCACTCCTTGATGGACATCTTAAATATCATCAACCCTCAGGGGATAATCACCCTCACAATCAGACTCTGTTATCACCTGCTTGCACTGTCTGGGAAACATCTGCCACTATTCAGCCTGCTTTTAAGTGGACAGATGAAAAACTGTACATTCCAGCTAAGGGAATGGAGCATTTCTTTTCCCACCCAGTTCTGCATGAAAGAGACTAAAACTCACTCCAAACCCTCTCTTTATGATGATAAGTCCAAACATTTAGACCTCCTGGGTAGAAAAAGCTACTCCTTGAGTGCCCTCCAATTTCGGGTGGCAATTTACCAAGTCCTGTTGGCAAAATATGATTAACACTGATTCCAAGTTCACACATTTTATTGACCATCTGCCACAGGACAAGAGGGAATATTTTCAGGCCCTCATTTTGGAGGGTCAGTTGATAGCAAAAACCTCCCTCCAGGCTGCCCTCAATACTGCCACCATGGATGCAGTTATGAGGAGAGCATCATGGCTCTGATCTTCTGGTCTCCCAAAGGAGGTGCAGAATATGGTTGAAGACTTTCCCTTTGAAGGGCCAAGCCCTTCAGTGCTCACATGGATGCCTTCCTCCACATTCTGAAGGACTCAAGGTTAACCTCACAGTTCCTGGGAATTTATTTCTCTGCAACAAAAAGATGATTTAGTAGGTTCGAAATGTCACAGTGCTCTAGACTGTTTCAGTGGCATCCAACATAGACTTTCAGACCTCAGAAAAGAGGACCTTCCCCTTCTACAAAATCATCATCTGTACCTCCCTCTAAGAAACAGCTTTGACATCTTGGTCAAGGGCCTTGAGCAACCTACTTTCTGAGATCTTGCACTGCACAATTCTGTCCACTTCCTCCCTGCCTGGGAACATGTGCCAAATGGATCTTGGAAGTGAGCGATGTGGGTTATTCCATCTACTTTCATATTCCCTTCTTCCCTGCCCCTCTTCAGGGACCCTTTCGCAAAGAGCTCTTAAAGCAAGTCTCTCCTGCTTTTAGGGGTGATCTTGAATTTGGTTCCCTCAGAGCTCATTGAAAAAAGGTTCCCTTCCAACTATTTCCTAGGTCCCAAGAGGTGTGGAGTATGGAGACCCAAACACCTATATCCTTTGCAGCAGTTCGGGATAGTGATGCTAGCCACTGTAATCCCATCCCTAAATCTGGGAACCTGCTTTGTCCCCTTTGACCTCAAGACACCTTCTTTCATGTAGTTATCCACCCATAAGTCAAACACTTTCGTACATTTCATAATTGGCTCAGAAGACTACCAATACTGAGTCCTTTCCTTCAGGCATTCTGTGGCCTCGAGGGTCTTTGCAAAACTTCTTTCACCAATGATGACACATTTACATCAATTACAGTATTCCCATCCCTGGACAACTGGCTCCTTAGGGATTGATCCGCTCTAGAAGCCCAGTAGGCAATCTCCAAGACTGTAGCCATATTTCAGTCCCTGAGCCTGCTGCGTCAATTGGAAGTCTACTTTGACCCCAGTCCAAAGAACAGACTTCATTGGAACCACTCCCGAACCACTAAAGCCAACCTCCCCAAGAAGACATTTTCCACTCTGTCCAATCTAAGTGCAACAAAAACAAGCCCTCAAACAACTGCAAGGACACATCTGGCCACATGCCTGCCTCCATGTTCATCACACTTTACGCAAAACTGCATCTCAGGTGCCTTCATATGTGGCTAGGGGCTGTTTATACCCCAAATAGACACAATCTCTCCAAACACATCACAGCACCGTACCACAAAGTTCTGGTCTCTCTTAGGTGGTGGAAAGACCCACTGAAGGTCTGTGAGAATGAGGGTGGGGAGATCCTCACTACAGATGCTTCTCTTTTGGGATGGGGGTCTTCCCTCTACAGGGCCACAGTCTAGGGCAAGTGGTCTTCATAAGGGGTCACAATTCACATCATCATCCTGGAGCTGAGAGCAGTATAATATGCTTAACATTTCTTTCACACCATACAAAGCCAGTCTGTCAAGGTAATACTGGACAACAGGGCAGCAATATATCACCCAGCAAGGTAGAACAAGATACTAGGCTGTATGCATAGAATCACTAAAAGTGCGGAACTAATTTATTTTCCATCAGTTAGAAATCTCATCAGTTTATCTACCAGGCCTCCACAATATCACTGCAGACTCCCTGAGCCAGAGCTTACATCTGGACCATGAATGGGAGCTTGTCAATTCTTTCTTCCACAGCATCCACCATACCTGGGGTATTCCAGAAGCAAACTTCTTTGCTGCCCCAAACAACATGAAATGTCATCTTTTCTTCTCCCAGGGAGGCATTGCATTAATTTAGATGGAATGTATGGGCCAAAGTGTTTAACATAATTCTGTCATTGTCCAACATTAAAAAGTGTTAAAGGTCCAGGGTTGGTATACAGAGAATGCAGCCAGCTTAATACCATGGAAAAAACACCATTAAAAATCCTTTTCTTAAAGATACAGAAAAGAAGGAAAAACAGTTAAAGCATTTGAAATATTAAGTATGAAATAAGGCTTTAATTTTAACAACAGTCCTTGTTTTCTTTCTCTTTAGCTGGAGAGGGTCTTAAAAGGACTCCCCTCCCCTTGTTTGACAGTATCTTAGATGGCATTAAAGATGGTAATAACTGTCCTCCTGGGTAAAAAGTTAATTGAAATGAGCTGGAGGAGCTGCTGCTGTTAAAGTTCAATCCCATTTCAGATTAGGTGCTGGTTGGGATTCAGCTGGGCTGATAGGTGTGGCAATGTCATCTGCATCCCCCTCTCTGGCCTCATCTGATCAGAATATCTCATGATTAAGGAAGAAGAAAGTCTAAGGTCTCAGGAGATGGTGGGGGTGGCAGCCATAATGATGAAGCTTGTTCCAGTAGCCTCTCTCTGTTCTATCATCTTTTCTTCCCAAAGCCTCTTTCTTTAAGGACCTAAAAATGGAGTGATGGGAAGAATAGCCCATCATCATGTTATTTTGTCCCCCCAATGAGGTCTGATGTACTAGGGGTTCTCAAACTGGGGGTTGGGACCCCTACGGGGGTTGTGAGGTTATGTTGGGGGTTGCGAGCTGTCAGCTTCCACCCCAAACTCCACTTTGCCTCCAGCATTTATAATGGTGTTAAATTTATATAAAAATGCTTTTTAATTCATAAGCAGGGGTTATACTCAGAGGCTTGCTATGTGAAAGGGGTCACCAGTACAAAAGTTTGAGAATCACTGTGATATACCAATACTAATTTATTAATTTGATTCCACACCTTCTCTTTTTACCAAGAATGATTTCTACATAGTCCTCAAATTATATCAGTAGGCCTCTTTTGTTTAGATTCAGTGTTTCTCTTTTCATACCTTTTCCCATCAACATGTGGTGTTATGACTTCCTAGGAACTTTCACATACTTCTTACAGTTGTGCTCACAATTCAAGTAAATTTGTAGGCTCAATTATCACAACAGATGCTACAGCCACAACTCATTAGGAGACACCCTGAAAATACCAGGGCCCCGTACCTTGCTGTATGCTTACCTGCTTTTACCTCTAATTCTCAAGACCTTACTTGAACTGCATCAGGAAAGAGGAAAAGTTAATCTTGTAGTGCCTTCCTGGCCAAGGCAACTGTGGTTCTCAAGCCGCCTCCTCTCTGTGGCAACATCTCTATGCTTTCCAATCAAGAAGGCTCTTGTTAAAGAACTCTGGGACCCTGATTTATCCCAACCCCTCCTCACTGAACCTGAGAGCATGGTTCCTAGATGTTTCTTAAGCCTTGGGCTACCCTGTTTGGATAAGTTTCAGTCAGTTCTCCTATCTAGCAGGAAAGCTAGTACTTGCAAAATTTCAGAAGTGGAAATGCTTCCACTCCTGGTGTTCTCTTCAGTCTTCTCAACCATCTGAAGTTCTGCTTTCCAAGATCCTAGACTACTTTTTGGATTTAAAGACACGATCTATCCATGTCCTAAGCCAGAATGCATTGGCACTATCACAGCATTCCACTTGCCCATTGACAGCTTCTCAATTTTTGCCCACTGTGCTACAGGCCAGATTTTTAAGGGCTATATACTATAAATGTCAGAAGGGCTCTCACCTTCAACCTTGACAGGACTAAAGACCTTCAAGGCCCCTCCCAGATTATTTGTATCATTTGCAGAGATAATGAAGGGATAACCTACTTCCCATCAAAGATTGTTGCAGTGGGTTTCGGGTTGTATTTTCACCTTATTGTGAATCTGCTGGAATAGACCTCCTCTGAGAGTAGAAGCACACTCCACTAGAGCTCAGTCCACATCCATAGCTCTATTGACATACTCTCTGGTTATATTGTAGTGGTAGGTATTCAGCAGGATTCACAGAATCTGACTGGGGCCTCAACGTGAATGCTCCTGCTACGGCTACGCTAACATTGGCACTGTCTGGGATCTCAGTCTATAACACCAAGAACCAACTGAGCGCCAATCCAGCCAAAATGCAAATGACTCTCTTCCATCTTTGGAATCATGAGGCCAATAGAATACTCAACATCATCTACAATGAGGTAAAACTTACCCACTTCTGGAATTCTAGCTACCTTGGAGTGATGCTAAAACTGCACTCTCTCCTTCAAGGCACATGTGGAGAAGACAAAAGGCAAAATTAGCACTTGGAACAACATACTGTAAGGACTTGAATGCAGGACTGCTAGGCAACTAACATCCTCACACTGCTACTCAGTGGCAGCTGTAACCTGGCCACTTTCTGCTATCCACAATCTGCAGTGGTTTAATGCCATGGGAAGTTCTGCCTCAAGTAATCTTAGGGACAGTAGTGTTTGCGATCCTTGATTGGCTCTTTGGCCCTATATAAGTCTAGGGCATACCAGGAAGTGTCCAGGCAACAATGTGAACCCCTAGCTAGCTGCCATGACCACCTTGCTTCCTTGTTGCTGAACTGCCACTGACTTGGATTCTGACTCCCCATCAACTTCTGGAATCCCAACAGAGACCCCTTTACCTAGTTTTGACCCTCATCCCAATTTCTGATTCTGTCTCTGTCTTTGATCTGTGGCTTAGCACCTGACTCTGACTCCGGCTTGATGCTCATCTTGACTCTTGACCCTGATACTGACTCCTGGCTTCAGTTCTAGGGTCTCAAGCTACTGCCACTAATCATGCTTATCTTCACCCAGGATTCTGACACATACTCTGAAAGCTTGCAGATTCAAAATGGGGAACCAACCCAACAATACTAAGGCACCGCATTTGTACATTGTTATTCAATGGCCAAGTACACATGTCTGGTGGGGGGGAAAGAAGCTGGACCCTGTGCTGAATGATTTCTGCTGCTACATCACAGAACATCTCAAACAAACATGAACAGCCTTTATGTAGTTGCTGGAATCGCTCCACCCAAAGTCAGGAGAATGGTCACAAACAAAATGGTATGATTATGAAAGATACCAGACCTCTAATCACAGAAAAGCTTCCTAGCTGCAACAAAACTGCTTAAAACATCGCTGACAGCTACATGGCTTGAAATGTGGCACACATGGTCCAAAGTACTCTGAGGACATCTGAATGCACATTGATGTTGCTGACAGCCTTCCCACGAGTGGAGAAGGATTGATCAACTTGGAGATGTTTAAATCACCTCTGAACAAGAATTGCCAGGTCAGAAGTCAATACGCAGAAGTGGGGCTATTCCAGCGACCCAGACACATGACTGCGGTGAATCACAAACCGTGGAACATCAGTTGGTCTGCCAGCTCCTGGAGGAAGCTTGCACCATGGAATATCTTGCCAGGGCTATAGAGTGCCAAACATTGGAAAAACCTATGAGTGCAGTGGAAGGACACAAGAAGAAGTTCTACTGAAAGATGTTCCCCTAACAGAAATTTGCAGGACTGCAACTTGATCTTCTGTTCACACCTTTTTGTCAAACATTATGCCCTCTTACCTGCTGCCAGGGTTGATACTGGCTTTGGTAACACAGTCCTCCAAACTGTGTTTTGGACTTGCCTCTTCAGCGCCAACCTTCTTGCTGAATTATTGCTTGGGAGTCTCCTATGGAGGAGCACCCATAGGGAAACATACTTGGAGAAGGAGAGGTTACTTGAGTTCTTAAAGTTGTTTTGTCCCTAAGGCTGCTCCACCTCCCATCCTCCTTCCCCATAGCTATGGAAGCTCTACTTCATGGTTGAGAAGAGCTGAGTGGTGGTGGGTCTGCACCTGCTTATATGTCCTTGTTTAGGAACATGAGGAACTGCTCTATGCAGGCATGGGCTCACAGAGACTGCTTTGTGTGCTCTGGTTGAGTGTGCATGGGAGTGCGCACTTCCAATGATGGAGCATCCACAGGGACAAAACATCTTGAAGAAATCAAATTACTTAAGGTAAGCAACCTCTCCTTTCCAAGTCCTTTGGGAACTGACTTTTTTTCCCCTCAAGTATTGTACTGCTGTCACGATTCTGACTGACAAGATCGTGATAGGAAATGCAGTGTCAGAAAGCAGAAATATATTTTCCTTGTAGAAAATAGAATTATTCGGTATCTTTCTTAGGAGTGCTGATTTTAAAAAAAATCTGTAGTTGGTATTTGTTGTCTTTAGTTCTAAAAAGGGAAACAAACAATTTTCATTTATTTTTCTGTTGCAGCATAGGGCACAAGTGCCATCAAATGAATATTATAGGTCAATTTTATCACTTTTACAGTATCCTAAAGTGTTCCAGGCAATCTACAGGTCACATAAAGGCTCCCACTTGGAGGTTTCTCAGTATCTTATCAACACTCTGTTTCCAGTTTTACTCACATTTGCTTAACATTTCCAAATGTTTAATTCCTCTCAGGCTCTTCAGGATCAGGCACAATTTATCACAGTGGTGACTAAACAAAGAAATCATAAAAATTTCCTTGGTAACTGAATTATTGTTACATCAGTATTTTTAGTTTACATTTGCTAGACACATAGTCACTACAGACAGATTCATTGCTTATTGCTCAGCATGTCTGCTTGGTAGTGAGAACATCTGTCTAAATTAACTTGACTCCTGTTTATCTGCCACAAAATGCTAAAATCACCTAATTTATAGGCACAGTCCTGTATTCAGTGAGCCTGATTCATTCCATGGGTTCCAGTGGTGAAATGGGGATCCTGCATGGGTTTTACTAGCTCAAACACACCACAAGCATTGTCCGGGGGCAGGAACAGGGGTTAGGGCTGGAGCTGGCATTTGCCGCCCCCAAAGTAAACATAGTTGGATGGAGAGGAGATGGGTCAGACAAGGCAGAGGCTGATCCTGTGCTCATTGGAGTTAATGGCAGTTTCCATTGACATTAGTGCATCTCACAGGTGGCCTCTGTAAGTGGAGCCACAGCCAAAGTTGAGAGCAAAAGCCTTGGAAGTATCATCACCCACCTTTAGAGGAGAATTCTGCCTGGGAGGGACACAGCTGTCCACTTGGGCACACAGTTACAAATTGTACAGTGACTTCAGCGGGACTTTTGGGTGCCTTAGGAATACCAGATCAGACCCTATGCTTGTTATCCCAAACAGGCAATGCTTAATTTATGCCAGGGCTGAGCTCCAGCATCTCTAGCCTCGGCAGTTCGTAGCCCTGGCACTTCTGGGCTTGTTTCATCAGTTATGAAAGGAAAAGAATTGCTTGAGCCCCGGCACCTCTTTCACTACAAACTAAGCACTGCAAACAGGTTTAAATTATCCAGAAATTCCTGTGAAAGCTAAAGTGAATGACTGATTGGGCAAATGCCTGCTGCTTTAATATACAACCAGTAATAAACAATTGGAGGTTTGGGAGATGGTGGGAATTTGTGCAGAGCTTTCATGTTTCTTTTTGCCTTTTTTTGTAAAAGGTATTGAGCTCATTTTACTTACGAGGAAACAAAGGTTTATAAATTACTTTTCCATGATAACAGGTCCACGAGCTTATTATGTAAACCATCAGATTCAGACCAATCACCACAGCAACCTCATGTTCCTTACAGCTTTCTACATTGATGTCTATAAATATAAAAGCAAGGAAGAAGGGAAAGACACAAAAGGTGTTTATGAGCCTGAAGGTGGGTGGGTGTGTGTTTTACAAGCCTCTCTAAAAGGGGCTTCATTATGATTTAATATTTGTTTAACAAAGTCTACATTTTATTTAAAAAAAGAACATAGTTAAAGTTCAAACCTTGCTTCAGTTTGCAAAGATAACAGCACTTCAACCATTTAGAGCTGTGGTGATTTTGAAGTAAGCTACTCTAAACACAGAAACTGTAACTGATAATGTTTAGAATTCATTGCACTTAACTCATTTTTATCCATGGTTTTCTGGAAATGTTCTCAATCTGATGGTTTACATAATAAGCTTGTGGACCTGTTATCATGGAAAAGTAATAGTTTGTTCTGCAGTTAGCAGACTTCTATCTAATACTGACCAAGATCATAATGCAACAAAACAGATTAATACCACAAGGCCAGAAGTCATACACTGGCATTTTTAATTTTCCCAGAGCACAGCAGCAGTCCTGCTCCTTTCTCTGGTGCATGGAGGGCTAAGGGTTTACTACCGGTGGAGTTCGTTTGTGAGTGCTTGAAGCAAACGGCTGTGACTGAGCTGCTTGTGGTAGGTTCAGCATGCTGAATTACTGAGTTATCACAATGAAATACAATCTGTCTCGTTTGAACATGACCTCTACAAGAGATCATTTAAATTTCAGAAATCTACATGTTTGTGGGGTGGTATAAATGAGAATTTAAACAGTTGCAATCTGATGTAGCTGGACAATTTCAGTAGCATTTTCATGGAGACACGTTACTGAAGATTTCAAGCAGGTATTTCATGCACTTCGTTTTTTCCTATAAAGGGTGCTAAACGTTACAAGCCAGCGTCCCTTGAGAAGGGGCTCCCTTGCTTCCCCACTAGCGGCAAGTCCAGCACGTTCCAAGTTTTATCATTATCCTCCGCCACCCTTTTCTTTTCTAAAGTACAATCCCCTTAAGCACAACCGATTCACCCCTGGTGTAAACAGTGAAAACTTTGCCACTTAAGGAAGGAAGTTACATGTGCTAATGCTAGGGTTGAATTTGGCCCACAGTTTGGTGTTATCACATCAAACCTTAGCCAGGAAAACTGAGGAAACTGCTTACTTGGAATCCAAAGTCAATGCCACTGCTGTGAACTGGGCTCTAATTTTTCCTAAAGAATGGATTGAAAAAGCCCCACAGCTCCTGTTACCTGCGAACCAGGAGACTTATGTAACTCATCTACATGGCATGAATGTCTAATTCCAATATTCTTTAGCAGCTTGCCTGCTTTCCTTTGCTCTTTGAAGGTGTGTGGCTTGCAGTTGGCTTTAAATCCAGATTTCCATGGGACCAGTGATATGTTGCTCCTGCTACATCATCTGCAGGATAGTCTGACTGCACAATTAAAAACTTGATCCAATGCACTAGCAAATTAAATGGAAATAAATACAACAACTAAATGGGACTATAATCTTTGGTATATTATGTATGTAAAGTCTGTAGGCAGAATTTAGGACAGTACGGTTTATTTAAGAAACAGGTAGCAGTTCATTATCAAACAGCATTGCACTTATTTATTCACTGTTTCTCTTGGAAAGCTCAGAAGTGCCCTGGGAGACTGTTTTACGCCACCTGACCATTCTTCTAATCGTGGAGATTTCTTCTTGTTAGGAAAATATAACTAAACCATAGGTCTTGGAGGGAGAAGGCAGGCTGGGTGAAGGAGCACAGATATTCTGCTTAAGCAAATGTGGTCTGAGACAGCTGCCTGCACAGATAAACACAGGCTGAATGGGAGGTACAGGCAGGGGAAAGTGCCAGGTATTGGCAATTGACACCAATGCTTTCTTTGGAAAGGTACCCTGTGCATGGGTGCCAGGTCTGTATAATTTTTGGTGGTGCCCAGAACGAGTCCAAGCAGAGCCCTCCCATCCATATGATGGACCGGGACAACTGCCCTTGGTCCTGTGCTTCAGGGGGATGCGGGGGGGCCTGGCGCTGGCAGTAGCAAGTGACCTGGCCACAGCCCGCCTTGCCGGCTCCCAGCATCGCTCGGGGGAGGGGGCGGAAGCTGGAAAGAGGTGGGGTGGGGGTTTGGGGGAAGGGGTGGAATGGGGGCGGGGAGAGGGTGGAGCAGGGGCAGGCTGGGGCTGGGTCGCTTACTGCTGCTGGCACCAGGCCCCCTGCTAACCCCTCAGGCTGCCCTGGACTCCGCGTCCCCCTGAAGCGAGGGGCCCCCCAGAGTGTGGTAAGCTCAAATACTGGTGGAGCTGGGCTCACGTTCCTAAATATTGGTGGAGCATGGGCACCACAGACCCATATAACTTGCTGCCTATGACCTTGTGTACAATACTCATGCCTGTTACTGGCTGTCAGCAGTTGTGCAAGAGTAGATGGAGTCTTGTCCTTAGCCTTCAGGTTGAAGAGAACCTCACAGCAGGTTAGACGTAGCACTCCCCATAGCAATATTCTGGCTGCCTCTTGCATGTGTAAGTCTATTGTGTTTGGCGGAAGAGGCCCCTTACACTTCTCCTCATTCTGATGCACATGGGCAAGGATGGTCACTGTAACCTTTTGTGTCAAAAGCAATTTCTTGCACTGTAATGCTGCTGTTTCACTAAGAATGTCATACTACTCTGCACTTGTGTGAATGTTGTGGCAATAATAGTGAAGTTACAACCCCTAGACGCTCGCCTCTCTGTGTTCATGGTTGCCTTTTTACTAAATAAGTTGCTGTAAATGCTCAACTATCCTACAATCCCAAGTCACTGACATGTAGATGAACAATAAATAACTAAATCTCCTTGGTTATTTGTCTAATGCTTACCTTGCACATGACAGAGAGGGCTTCCATTTTTCCTGCTTCTTTGAACTCTTGGATCATGTCCTTGATATGATTAATGTGCAGAACATGTCCATAAAAATAAAATCTCACCCTAGTGCCATAGCAGAAGCAGATGATTTGTTGTGCTTTTAGCTAGTCCTACATTGTGTATACTGTACTTTGTGACACTTAGCGCTCCCTTTTTGGATGCTTCAATTTTTTTATGATAAAGTCCCTTAAGAAATGAGAAATCCTCCGTATTGCTTAAGTCTAATGATTTTGTTTCCTCCTAAATAGCCAAGAAAGCAACTCTTAGGTCTCGGGTATCTGGCATTCAGGAGCTACCCTGTGCCTCATGATGGGCACAAAGCCTAAACCTGTAGCTACTGGAGAATTCCGCTGCTCTGTGCCACCACCCTCTGGCTAAAGGTGTAGGGGGCATGGGTGGGGAAAAGGGAATATGGCCTGGTTCATTATGTTGGGGACAAAACCAGCCTCCCAGCTGGTCACCAGAGTCAGGAGGGCACAAAGCTGGCTGCTCCAAACCGGGCCACTAGGCTCTTGGCTGTACTAGATAATTGGACTCGTAGTTTCTATTTAGTTATTATTCATTATTTTAAATACAGCAAAGCTTGTTTTAAGGTTTAAGGAGTGGGCCACTAGGACAAACAGAGCCACTGAATAAAGTTCAGCTCCACAACTGAGATGTTCACCTGTGTTAAGAAATGAATGTCAGGCCCCTAAGTTCTTTTCACTGTTCAGACATGTTTACCGTTGGGCAGAAAGTCAGCAAAGAAGATTACAGCTCAAAAAGTAAGTTTTAAAAAGATATGAATAACTGCACACAGAAACCACTGCAACCTTAACTCTAGCAGTCACTGAAGCTCCAGCTATAATGAATGACTTACACATGAAGGATGATTAACTACAAAACATTAACTGGCAAAATATGTACAATTAGATAAATTCTAGTACCACTGTACTCTAAACTATTAACTGCTAAATTCATCACATCTAAAAGGAGAGAAGAAAAAATATATTTAAAGCTTATATATTTCTTTACAGTTTAATAGTTTCCTGTGGTTATCAGATGTACTGCATGTGATTTAGTGCAGTGTTTGATACTTATACCGACATAAAGAAAAAAATGTAAATGAAGTGGTACTTCCAGTCATTTTAATTATAAATATAACCAGAAGTAATGAAGATTTTGTCCATCAAGTTGCAGTTTTTCAAGGGGTGAACACCTAGCTGATGGAATATATTTGATCCTCATGCTTAGTAGGCTGAATTCTGATGACCCACCATATATATAAATTGCATTTAGATTATTATTCACAATCCCTGCTGTTTGATAATTTATTAGGCAGATTTATATTTCACTTGTGAATTTCATTTATAACTATAGGTTTCAGAGTAGCAGCCATGTCTGTATTTGCAAAAAGAAAAGGAGTACTTGTGGCACCTTAGAGACTAGCCAATTTATTTGAGCATAAGCTTTCGTGAGCTACAGCTCACTTCACCACTGAATGCATCCGATGAAGTGAGCTGTAGCTCACAAAAGCTTATGCTCAAATAAATTGGCTAGTGTCTAAGGTGCCACAAGTACTCCTTTTTCTTTTTATTTATAACTGTGGCTCTTCTAAACACTGGCATTTTGTCCTTAAGGAAATCACCATAGTAACACTGCACAGAACTACAGTATAAACAGTATTTTAATCTAACTCTGTAGCAATTTGCAGGTCTTGCTAATAATCCTCGTTTTTTGTCCAGTTGTCTTGTGGTAGCTCTGTCCAGTAAAGTCCTTTAAAAGTTTTCTATATTCTGCACCCGTCAGGCTCACCCCTCTGACTCACATGTACAAAGTTTACCCAGCTGAGGGAGCAGTTGACAATTTGCCACAAGCCCAGGGGCTGCACTAATTTGTATGAAATTGAGTGGATTGCAGCCACCTCATCTTTAATATATGGGGACTACAGCAGTGGAGGTGAATCTAGAAGAGGGTGGGTAAAGCAGGCATGTAAAGGTGCGCTCAGAACAAGGGTGTAACAAGGCCCTCTAGATCCCTGGAGCAAGAATAGGTTCAGGGCCCCCTTCCTGATTCTGAAACCTAAAATTTTACTTACCTTCATCTTGGGAAATCAAACTGTTTGTTTTATCCATGAACACAAGAATATACTATGCAGGCTATATACGCAGAGAAAAGTTCTACTGAAACATTTATACAAAAACTTATTTAAAATTGTTTTCTAGCCTTTTGGTTGGAAAATATATGAAGCTTCTCTATCTTAAGAGTGAATGCAACCTTAACATCACAAAGTTAAATGTTAGAGAGTCAGGAAATTGAAAGTGTAAAGCTTCTGCAGCAATGTTATCTCATGTAGCACATTCATAGCACTTTATATTCCTTTCTCGCTCTTAACTTAAATCTTTTTTTGCTGTTTTTTTTCAAAACTATACGGTCACAGGTAACGTTGTTGAAAAGCTTATAAAATGCATGTTAATCTTTCTTCATTAAGCTTTCTTTTAACACCATTTTAGAGTAAGATAAAGAATTTTAAAAGTCTAGAATATTTTTCACCACGAAAAGGATAAATAAAGCCAAATCATATGTTCAGCAAGGAAAAAAGTGAAGGGTACTGGAAATTCCATGAGTTTCCAAGGGAATATCCCTCATGTAGAACAAGCAGGGAGGTGCATGATAGTTTTGGGGAGCTCATCACTATAGTTGATAGTTGCAGTTGACAGAGAAGCAAAGGCAGAACAGGAGGAAGAGCCTCAGAACTATTTCACAGCAATAGTTCATGCTCTTACTCCAGCAGAGTCAACATAGGATATGCTAAACCAACTCCACCTGTCCTGAGGAACTTCCATAGGTGTGCAAGTTCTGCCTATCCTATAAACAGGCCTGGGTAAAGATGCGGGGTTCTGTAGGTGCAGGGTTTGTAAACTGAGCTCTCTTTGTTTGAAGCATGTGACAGCAAACCAACTGCTGAAAGTTTACTTGCTGTGAAGGGTTTTTGCTTTGTTGGGAGCCTTTTGGTAAAACTGGATCTGGTCCTATTTTAGTCTTAATCCATCTCTGCCCACATTCATGAATGCAAAACCCCAAACACGCCTTTGTTTTCCGGGAGGTTCACACAGACCTAGCTGCAAATGGATTAGTAGTTATGCAGCTCCTTTGTGAGAGGTGGAGTGGGTGGGCTTGAGGTGCAAAGGAATTTTGGTGTGATTGTAAACATGTTGAGATTCTTCACAATCCAAATGCATAATCTTAAGGTTCAAAGGTGCTGCCTAATGAACTATATCAACACATGATACAGTTCAAAGTGACCAAGGAAATCTCCACTATGGAATGTAACAGGATCTGCTATTAAGATGTCTATAAGCTGATGTTGTACCAATAACATCTCATACGCAGCAGATAGTATGAGGTTTGATCAATTTTATATGTTACAGAACTGTGGTGCCTTGACTTCATTAATCATTAAAGCACAGTCAACTGCATTATACAAAATGAGTGAAAGGTTTTTGTGCAGTAATGCCTTTGATAAGTTAAACTCTACAAACCTGGAAATAGGTAACAGTCTCACAGGCCTATGTTTTAAAAGGAGAAATAATTTGTGTGTGATTTTTGGCATGCAATTTCACCCCTGCTGGTCCAGAAACTCATTATAAGGTAACAGTGATTGCTAATCAAGATTCCTAGGTTCCATTCTTTTTCAGATAAGACTTCACAGTACTATATCATAATCTTCAGATGATATCAGCATGTATCATGTCTTGCCATAAGTGATAAAACATTATACAATGTTCTATAGCTCTGTTAAATATAAATGAATAGCAGTAAATCATCCAGAACAATTTCAAACTTGTTTTAGATTCTCCAGTTATAGGATATTCTTTATGGCCTGGCAAGCATTTCAGCCTGGATCTGTCTTAGTTCAAAAGTTGATAATGTTAAAGTCACATTTCCTGTGATTAAAAATATCAAAGGTGCCTTCCTTAGCAGAATAACAACACCATACACCCAATTTCTGACCATCCATCCTTTAATAAATATATCAGTAAGTACTTAAAAGACCCTGCTAGAGTCCTCCTTGCCCTCTGGACCTGATCCCACCCCACCGGTGAGGTCACCTTCAGAAGGTGATAGTTGGAGACTGCTTCTGAGAGTTGCTACTCTCCTGCAGTTGGTCCTGCCCTACTAGTTATGTCATTTCCAGGCAAGGGTAGTGAGAGAGCATGCTTTTGGCTTTCCTCTGTTTTTTTGGTTTTGTTCTTATTTTAATATGCAGTGTTATTGCATATTGTTGCTTTTAAGTCTTGGGTTCTTTTTATTTTTATTTATATTTTTAAATCCTTGGGAGATTAATGATTTGGTAAGACTGTCTATGTATTGAATTTCCCCTCTTGTTTCCCCCTCACTTATTGAAGGGAGAGCGGCTATATAATTTGTTTTACCCTTTTAAGAAACGGGAGAGCTTTTAGGATGATATTTTAATTAGTGGCTTTTAGTTTTTCTTCTTGTTGGCACTTCTCAGCAAAGGTATTTCCTCAGGTAATATGGGCCTGACAAAACCTGATGCTGGGATAACTAGATGAATCTTTTAGATCCACAGTGAGCGAGGTTGTGGAGGAGAACTCTGCTGTAGGTTACCTTCACAGGTCTTATCCTCCCGCTCAAACAAATCTAACCTGCCCACTGCACTTAGTTCATCTATCTCCAACAGGGAAGGGAATATATTAAATTGAAGCAAAACAGTGGATCAGAACTTGATGCCATTTTACCTTTTGATTAAAAAAAAATTGTAATCTGTAATATAAATTGGGAAGCACCATACAAACCTTTAAAGAATAAAGTGGAATTTAAACTGGTTTATAATGTGTAGAAGAGCCTTTTCCAATACAATGACTCATGACAATGTTGCTCTCCATACAGTGGTGTCACACCAGAAAAACAGGTCTAGAATTTGTTGTTGCATTTAAAGGAAAGGCCCAAAGAAAAAATTGTTGCTTTAATTATTTTTGTCCCTCTTCAGAAAAGTATATTTGTATGTGCATAACTTCGAAGCACATAAGTAGTCATTTAGATTTCAATGAGACTATTCACAAGCTTAAATTGATGGATATTTCTTAAATATCTTGCTAAATGGGGGCCTTAATTACCAAAAACCATAATGTGAAAATTGACCCTTCTTGTAACTGTTGACAAAGCTCTTTGTTTACTGCCATCTATACTGATTGAGAAAAGAAGGATCCATAGATGGAGTTGGCTTTTTTGGGGCGTGCTTTATTGTTTCTCTGTAAGTGACAGGTAGCTCTCTCCCCCCCCCCCCTTTTTTTTTTTTAATTTAAAGGACAATGTTTTTGGGTCCTTAAACTTTTTAATGTCCCTGGTCTGGCCAGGGAAACATAAATTAGACACAGATGCAAAAATCTCATAAAACTGAGTGTATGACAGCAGTTTTTCTCTGTCAAATTATGAGTAATAGACATCAACAATATGTTTTTGCTCATTTTGATGAGGTCAGACACTTTCACACTTCAAAGTGCGTTTTGCTGGCCTCTGTGGAATAAACTGATGGACAAGATGAGAAATGAGATCTTACTAAAAGTCTCATCTTATGTTGGTTCTTATATGGAACTGTATAGGGTCCAATACCTTATGTCTGGACATTAGTTGCTAAGACTTAATATCTGATTGTCTGGATAATGTGGTGTCAATAACTTGGTTTGTTTGGGAAGTCATGTGAGTGTTCCCTCTACTTGATGATTTCTGTTTAATTCATTGTGGGCTAGATTGTGAACCTCTTGCTCAAGGTGTTGGAAAGTTACTCAGAAGAATAGTCCCATTGAACTCAGTGGGACTGCTCACGTGAGTAAGGGTTTCACAAGCTGGGCCTCTGCTCATTTAATTTTGAGATTAATCTGATTTATCAATATATATAAATAAAATGCAATGTGTGAACTGAATTATACAGTATATCTAAATGTCTGTGTACTTGTGCATTGCTTCTGATATGAAATGGACATTTACTATTGTTCATCTTAATGCTTTTTAATTCTTTGCCAGAAGAATATACAATATTTATGTTTTTGCTCTTGTGCACAGAATATATATTTTTAATAGGCTTGTCTCTTAAACGGGTATTTTTAGGAGATTTCCACTGTTTATCGTTCATGATGGGTTTTTATCCTGAATGCATTTCCTTTTTTTCAGGTTCCTTGAGCAACTAAATATTAGCAAAGCCTATCCAGGCAACACGATTGAAATGGAAAGATATAGCTTAATATGTATCCAAAATGGGGTTTAAATAGCCTGCAGAAAAACACATACAAAGTGTGACTGCACTTACAGTGACCTTCAATGAAATTACATTTCTGCAGCTATGAACGAGCTTCCATAAATGTCCAGGCTATGTAGGCTATATATATATTTAACTTCTAATGAAATGGCTCATATACTATAAATATTCTGAGTGAATCCATTCAGTATGAAAAATGGTATTTAAATAAAGCTTCACTTGTTACACAGGCTGACAAAAGCCAGAAAGTTAAAGTAAGGTTTGAAACTTCAGCTTACACAAAAGATACAACAAGACCGATTTTGTTCTGTTCAATAGGGTGCAAACCCAACTGAAGTCAATGGGAGTTGTGCCCAGGTGTGAGAGAGCACACTTTGGCCCATTAGAATAAGGAGGACAGGAGGTTAGCCTTAGCTTTATGTCCTGCCTTCTGACTTGGTCTGTGTCAAAATTTAAGCCCAAAATGGCCCCCATGCTCACTGGCCTATGGATACCCAAGTTAGTAAGGTTAGTGTGCATTTTAAACAAATGTTTGCCTCTCGTATGCAAAATAGGATCCCAAACAGGCAGCTGTCTATATATTTACATCTCATTTAATAAAAATGTATCCCTTATCTCACCAGTGGATTATAATGGAATACTCTTTAGTATGAGTGTATTATTATAACACTCCCAAACAGTGGGATTAACATGTTACAAAGTGGTCAATACAATACCATTTGTGTTTCACATAGTGTCTCTCTGACAACTGATATGACAGTTCTAAAGAATATACAGAACAAATACAATACAGTTCATTAAAATGCAGCGGAGGTCAGGACTTTCAGAAGGAGAGAAACTGCAGAGTGTAATAATTTAGGTAAAATGTGCTTTACTTGAAGATAAAATCATGGGTCTAATCAGAATCCCATGCACGTAGAGGTTTTTGTCACACTGTAATCAGAGTAAAATATCCTGATAGAATTGTGTTGCCATGCCGTGGCATGTAGTTTTTTTTTCATTTTTATTTTTTAATCTGTGTTGTCTCTCACTACTTGGCTTTAAATTCCACAACTGATTTAAACATAAAACGGAAGAGAAACGGAATGAGATCCACTAGTGTAGTAGCTGTTTGTTCAATGCCGTTTAGGCACTGCCCTGAGTAGGGGTTTTGTGCATCTGCAATCCCTGAACAGAACTAATTGTATTACAGAAAAACCTAGACCTGACCAACCAAAATTGGTGGCTCCATGATCCTACATGATATGCATACATATGGTAAGAGACAGTCCCTTCCCTGAAGAGCTTGCAATCTAAGCGTGGGATTTTCAAAAGCACTTCATCTTGGCTCACTCTGCTCCCATTGCAGTCAATGGGAGTTAAATCATTGACTTCAGTGGGAGCAGAGTTAGGTTGACACTGAGTGCTTTCGAAAATATCAAAACTGTCTCTTAGTACATGCTAGTATCAGAGTAAATTGACAATCCATCCAAGTGAAGTCTGGCCCATGGTCCTATTATGACATTAGCTATCTTAAGGTTTGCCACCCATCACTGCGGTATCTGAATTCTGGGTCCACAAAAATATTTAGGCTTCTGGCTTCCATTGGAGTAAAGTGTCTTCCATGTAAAATGGTTTGGCAAAAGTGAAGTTCCTAGTGAAATTCATGGAATCTCTGGCTCTTCTCCTTTTGTGTAGAAACTCTGCTTGGGGTAAGGGTTATGTCTGGGTTTCTTTGTTTTTTTGGGGAAGTACAGGTTGGTTGATGTGGTGAATGTCAATCTGGTTAGGATGGAAAAACTTCATCAAAAACTTAGGTTGCGCATTGTTTCTTAAAGATAGATTCTAGACTTGCCTAATTTCCTTTGGATGTTTGATCCATAACTGGATTTTTTTTTTTTTTTTTTTACTGAGAATGCTTTGTCTCAGATCTCATGCTTTTTGTTCTGGCCCGTCAAAGTGTCTTATGATCTTGAACTGTTTTTTTCTTTTCAACTCAGCTACTAGTTTTAAATGCCTTTTCTCTTCAAAACAAGTGCTTGAATTCAACAAGGCTTTGCAAATAATACAGGATGAATTGCTTGCCTGATCTACACTTTTTAGTTTTAGTTTTCATACTTTTTCTCCTGGAGAAAGTTAGTTTGAGGTGTCACTCTACCATGTGAATGTTACAGGCAAAAGCAGTGCACTCACCTGTGTCAGAATTAGGGCTGTCAAGCAATTAAAAAGTTAATAGCAATTAATCACACGATTAAAAAATTAACTGCGATTAATTGCACTGTAAAACAATAAAATACCATTTGTTCAAAGATTTTTGGATGTTTTCTACGTTTCCAAATATATTGATTTCAATAACACAGAATACAAAGTGTATAGTGCTCACTTTATATTTTTTTATTACAAGTATTTGCACTGTAAAAAAAATAAAAAATAGTATTTTTCAATTCACCTAATACAAGTACTGTAGTGCAATCTCTTTATCATGAAAGTTTAACTTACAAATGTAGAATTATGTAAAAAAACCAAACAGGATTCAAAAATAGAACTATGTAAAACTTTAGAGCCTGCAAGTCCAGTCAGTTCTACTTCTTGTTCAGCCAATCGCTCAGACAAAGAAGTTTGTTTACATTTGCAGGAGATAATGCTACCTGCTTCTTGTTTACAATATCACCTGAAAGTGAGCACAGGTGTTTTCATGGCACTGTTATAACCAACATCGCAAGATATTTACGTGCCAGATGTGCTAAAGATTCATATGTCCCTTCATGCTTCAACCACCATTCCAGAGGACATGAGTCCATGCTGATGATGGGTTCTGTTTGATAACAATCCAAAGCAGTGTGGACCAACCATGTTCATTTTCATTATCTGAGTCGGATGCCACCAGTAGAAGGTTGATTTTCTTTTTGGTGGTTCAGGTTCTGTAGTTTCCACATCAGTGTTGCTCTTTTAAGACTTCTGAAAGCATGCTCGACACCCCATCCCAATCAGATTTTGGAAGGCACTTCAGATTTTTAAACCTTGGGTTGAGTGCTGTCGCTATCTTTCAAAATCTCACATTGGTACCTTCTTTGCGTTTTTTGTCAAATCTGCAGTGAAAGTGTTCTTAAAATGAACAACGTGCTGAGACTGCTAAAACATGACATATATGGCAGAATGTGGGTAAAACAGAGCAGGGGACATACAATTCTCCCCCAAAGAGTTCAGTCACAAATTTAATGCATTTTTTTTTTAATGAGCGTCATCAGCATGGAAGCATGTCTTCAGGAATGGTGGCCAAAGCATGAAGGGACATATGAATGTTTAGCATATCTGGCATGTAAATAGCTTGTGATGCCAGCTATAAAAGTGCCACGCAAATGCTTGTTCTCACTTTCTGGTGACATTAAATAAGAAGAGGGCAGCATTATCTCCTGTAAATGTAAACAAACTTGTTTGTCTTAGCGATTGGCTGACCAAGAAGTAGGACTGAGTGGACTTGTAGGCTCTGAAGTTTTACAGTGGTGGTTTGTTTTTTTTTTAGTACAGTTATGTAACACAAAAAAAATCTACATTTGTAAGTTGCACTTCCATGACAAAGAGATTGCACCACAGTACTTGTATGAGGTGAATTGAAAAATGCTATTTTGTTTATCATTTTTATAGTGCTAATATTTGTTATAAATATACACTTTGATTTCAATTACAACACAGAATACAAGATATATGAAAATTTCAATTGGTATTCTATTTAACAATGCGATTAAAACTGTGATTAATTGCGATTTAATTTTGAGTTAATCGTGTCAATTAACTGTGATTAATCAACAGCCCTAATAAGAATCCGTGACGCTTGGGACATCTGATATTCCTGCGTCACCACCAGGAGGCTATGCAGAGCCACATCCAAGGAGCACTGTGGAAATTAGGTGCCAGAAGAAGTCCTATCCAAAGGTTCCAGACCGAGAACACCCTAAAGCCTTCTGATGGGCCATGGTCACTATTTAATCATGGAGGGTGCCTCAGGAACTTGTGTAGGCAACCATGAAGACATATCGCTTATTTGTTAGTCTCTAAGGTGCCACAAGTACTCCTTTTCTTTTTGCGAATACAGACTAACATGGCTGCTATTCTGAAACCTGTCATATAGCTTGCTGTGACTCCAGACCTCACCTTGCTTTCTGATCTCCAGTCCTTCCTCCAGCCTGACTGACCCTGACTCTTGCCTCCTGATCCCAGCCTGCTAACTACTTCCAGTCTCTGACTCTGGCCTGACTCTTGCCTATTAATCTGGCCTTTCGTGGTCATTTTGCTCCCTGCTTGCTGACTACTGCCTTGTGGCTGTCCTTGACTTGTGGACATCGGCCCAGCTGTGACCAGTAGGCCAGACTGTCTATGCTTTACAATGTGTGAAGCTCCCAGACCTCACAGTATGCTCTATTAGCAGCCACCAGAACCAAAGTGAAAATCACACACAAACCAACAAGTTTGTGTTTAAAATGTTCTAAATCTAAACCATGAATTTCATCTCCCATCCAGCCCACCTTGATCTCCTCCTCCACTTTCTCTTCCACAATTCCCATCAGCACAAATCAATCCCAATCCAAGCTCTAATAGCAGCAACACCTGCTCAGAGGGCTATTGAAGAAGGTGTTGGCAAAGTGGCAACTTGTTTTCTCCTCAGTTCCCTGTTCTAGTATGAGTAGCAAGAAACATTAAATCTCTACTTTATTACCCATGCCAGGCTGCCTGACAGGAACGATGGCTGTCCTAGGTGTAGCCAGGAGTATGCCAATCTATATAACTCTCAATTTCTTGGAGACAATGCTTCTCAGAGCATTTTCACTAGGATGGTGTTTTGGTTCCTTGTCAAGCCTTTTACTAAGACAGTGCTAGACCTCTCTGTCTAACTCAGGGGTGGGCAAACTTTTTGGCTCGAGGGCCACACCTGAGTGGGGAAATTGCATGCAGGGTCATGAATGTAGGGCTGGGGCAGGGACTGCAGGGTGTGGGAGGGGGTCAGGGCAGGGGGTTGGGGTGCAGGGTGCAGCAGGAGGCTCAGGGCAGGGGGTTGGGGCTCAGGGTGGGGGTTGAGGTGCAGGAGGGATGTGGGGTGCAGGAGGGGGCTCAGGGCACGGGTTCAGGGTGCGGGCTCTGACCCTGACCCTGCACGGCTTACCTTGAGCGGCTCTGGGGTGGCAGCAGGGCTAAGGCAGGCTCCCTACCTGCCCTGGCCCCACGTTGCTCCCGGAAGCGGCCGGGACCAGGTCCCTGTGGCCCCTGGGGAAGGGGGCACAGAGGGCTCTGTGTACTGCTCTCACCTGCAGGCACCGCCCCCCACAGCTCCCATTGGCCACGGTTCCCCATTCCCCGCTAATGGGAGCTGTGGGGGGCGGTGCCTGCAGGCGAGGGCAGCACATAGAGCCCTCTCCCCCACCCCCGGGGGCTGCAGAGATGGGTGCCAGCCATTTACGGGAGCTTCACACATTTATGGGTGCCAGCAGGGAGCCTGCCCTAGCTCCGCTGCGCCACAGGGGTGGCAATCCCGCAGGCCGGATCCAAAGCCCTGAGGGGCCAGATTCAGCCCATGGGCTGTAGTTTGCCCACTCCTGGTCTAACTGCATCAACTGTATTATGTATCCTGTTGTGTGAAATATGCTGTCTGTCTTGGAAACTACAGGACTACTGAAAGCAGGGGTGGGAGAGTAGACAATGGACTGTCAAGTCAGTATAAACTTCAAAGTGATATCCAGTTGTACACGATAGGAGCAGAAATAATATTTTGGATTTATATAAAAAGAAAAGGAGTATTTGTGGCACCTTAGAGACTAACAAATTTATTTGAGCATAAGTGAGCTGTAGCTCATAAAAGCTTATGCTCAAATAAATTTGTTAGTCTCTAAGGTGCCCCAAGTCCTCCTTTTTCTTTTTGCGGATACAGACTGACATGGCTGCTACTCTGAAACCTGGATTTATACAGAGATCTCAAACTATTTTACAGACACTGATGAATTAACTCTCAGAACACTCCACTCCTGTAGGGTTATAAATCTTTTTACCTAAAGGGATACTAAAGCACTAAGAAATTCCTTCTAGAGGAATAGAACCTAGATCTCCCACATCTTATTCCTAGTCTTCAGCCATAAACCTACGCTATTTCTTGATAGAGTGACCCTGCTGCCATCTCTATCACTCAAATCCCTGCCCCGTTATGGCAGCCAGAAAAATAAAGAGATGCATTATTTCTTCCTAATAAAGCTCCTGCCAGAAGAGTATGCACTATAAAGTCAATCCTGAGATTCTCTGAGAGCAGTGCCCAGTGCAAGAGGTGAGTAACAACTAGTGACAGCAAATAGTAGTATTTTTCTGCTGTCTGCTTGGTGGTGTTGTGTTAGCAATCATAACTTTCTTAATTAGTCATTGAGAACAAGGACTGCTTGTCAGTCTTGAAATAACGGTCTTAAAAATCAGAAATTTGCAAGATCTGTGTGCAAGTGGGAAGGCTGCAGTTTTTTAGGACACTGGTTTAAAGGGACATACGCTAAGAGAAAAAATTGGGTAGCAAGAATGCAGGCGATATGCATTTTGATCTGTTGGATTTTTTGGTTTATAACGATAAGTTCTTGCAATCAAAAATCCATATAAAGAAATGTCACTTTGTTTTCATGCTAAATCCGAGCAGAGATTATTCACTGACCATGTCTCATTTATTATATTGCAAAACCAAAGAGATGTTTGGAGATATTTATCACACTGAAAATAAGTTACTAGCAGTTACCATCTTTCATGCCTGCAAGATACTTGTAGCACATCTTACTCAGTGAGATAAACCCATCACTTGTTCTATTCAGGTACGAAAGTCTCAATACATACAAAGGTATAGTTTATCTTTGCAAATTATGTCTAAAAGTGTTGTGCCAACAAAATCACTGTTTATGGAGAAACAGATCGTAACGATTTACAGAACATGTTAAATCTAAAACATTCAAAAATGGGGACAGTGTCTCAGGGGAGATCACCAGACAAATTTTCTCTGCATAACTAACACTGGATTTGACATTCAAATGTGAGTGATCATGCTATCATAAAAGAGCTCTGCACTCAATCTTAAACTACCCTTAGTATTTTTGTTAGTGAATTCTATCTCAGGTTTCTCAGAACAGTAATCCTGCTAGGAGATCAGCTAGCATGGACCTCTACACTTACGTGAAGTTATGTTGAATTCAGTGGAACTCTATATTAATGTAAGAGTACATGCTAGGATGTGGGATTGGGGATTCAGATTATAATCTACAGTTCCTATACCAAGGCTTTGGATCACTGGAAATGCTGGAACTGGTAACCGAGGGTATGGTAGGCCCATATCCAGGCTCGTGTGCAAGCATCCATGCATTAGCTAAACCTGCTGTCCAGAGTTCACATTGCAGAGCCACATATCTGCTACCCCATGTAACTGTGTCCATGCTGGCATGTGGCTAAAAGTGTTTTGTGCTTGGATTTCTGGGTGCATATCCCATGGTCCTGAGTGCCGGCACCACTTCAAACCGCTTTAGTAACTGGCTTGTGGTATAATGTGGGAGAATTTCTTTCCTTCCAAGATGTCTGTGTGGGTCTGCTTTGAGCCTGCCACATCCTAAATGTGTCTCTTTCCTGAGGTACTTACAGCTGTGAACATTCCAACCCAGGCACAAGCTGTGGATCCATTTGATCAGCTGCTTATGTTTATGGGTGAATGGTTTATGCAGAAGAGCAGACGTTTGGTGAGATGCTAGATGGTATTTCGAGAACACTTTCTGAAAGACAGCGGGCAGTGATACTTGGAGAGGGGTTCATTCACAGTGGACTAGACAGACCTAAGGAATGCTGCAACCAGTGCTTATTAGCCATGTGTAGAGCAGTGCTTCTGGTGTGGAACAACTCACACACAGTGGTGGGATCAAATTGTCCTGCAGATTTGGGATGATGAGCAATGGCTCCACAACTTTTGCATGAGGAAGCAAATGTTCATGGAGCTGTGTAAGGAGTTTGTCCTGATGCTCCAGCACCAGAAGACTCAATTAAGAGAGGCTATTCCCAGTGCTTAATTTGTAATGAAAGAGTTGCCGGGCCTCAAGCAATTAGGTGCTGGGTCTCATGCAATTTTTTTATTTTCATAATTGACGTGCCAAGCCTACAGGTGCCAGGGCCCAGCCCTGGCACAAATTAAGCACTGGCTATTCGATTACGGAAACGGGTTGCAATTGCTCTGTGGAAGCTAGCTACTCCAGACTGCAACATGTCCATGGCTAATCAGTTTGGTGTTGTGAAGCCTACTATCAGGGTTGTGGTGGTGGTTTGCCAGGTGATTCTTACTGTGACCTATCTGCAGGTGGTTGACATTAGAAACATGCCTGAAATAATAGCAGGCTTTCAGAAATGGAATTCCTCAACTGCCAACTTGGGCCATTGATGACACATGCTCATAATTTCACTTGCTTCTTGTGGCGGGAATATATAAACTGCAAATGGTACTATTACACCATTTTGTAGGCATGGTGGACCTAGCCATCCTATCCTTAATCCTTACAGGAAGACTTTGCCCGTGGTGAGAGTACTTACTTCCATGCTAATGATTCCCCACAGCTTTTCTAATTTCTAAATGCCCAATATTGCGAGGCATTGCACATCTTCCACTCCTGTTCAAGTCAATGGTGCATAGGGTCAGTGAGAACAGATGGGCTCTACACCCTGCAGGATCAAGCATTTAGAGATTAGACAAGGTGATGAGAATTGTTAGCATGGAAGGGAATGGAGACAAGTAGTCTCACCACTGGAGAAGACTCCCCTCAGCCTAATTATCAAACAGGGCCCCATTCTACTTCTGTCATTACTGACAGCAAGAGAAAAGTATGGACCCGAGTGACTCTCTTTCCCCCAAATACCCATTGTTAAGCAGCTGAGGTGGAGGAATTAACTCCTCTTCCTTGGTCTGAGATAGTTCAAATATTTGACTTTCAGGATAAGTGGCCATCGTTTTAACCCAAGGATTTTTGGGAGAGATGGTCATGATAAAGGCTGGCATTTGGGATGGAGAGGTTTTGTCAAGGTACCTTTTGACTTGTGTATCTGGTAGGCTATTTTCTGGTTTGGGTTAGCTGTTCATCTGTCACTGTATTTCTACAATGATTTCAAAGGTGCCTAGAACCCTGACAGGTGATTCATTTCCTTCTGTTCTAAAGGCAAGTGATTGTGCTTCAGTACTATACACAGCATATTCTACTTAAGTTTTATCACGTGGAGAACTAAGGCACAGGGGGACTTGCTAATGTCACACAAGAGGTCTGTGGCAGAGCAGGAACTCGAACCTAGCTCTGCCCAAGTCCTAGGTTAGTGCCCTAACTACAAGACTATCAACAGGCTTCAGACCAGCATATGGACTTGATCTTTCTCTCCTTTCTCCAGACTGCATGAATGTGCCCACTGTCACTATAATCGTGATAAGCCAGCAGTGCACTGCATACCTGGGGCATTACTAATGTTTCAAACACATGAGAGCCACAAACTTGTTTCTCAGAAGTAATTTTTTTTAAAAACAGTACATCTTCTTGCTCTGTCCCACTGCATCAATGACTCTTTTTTTTTATTTATTATTTCAGGAAGTTAGGAATGGTGTAAAAAACCCCAAGCCCACATAGAAGGAATTCTACTAGCAAGCTGGTAATAAAATACTGTCGACTTCACAGATTGATTTGAGCATCAATGAAAAGTGCAGGAAAACCCTAATGCAAGCCCTGCTTCACATGAGAAAATATCAGTGGAAGATTCATTAATTTCCTGGCACTCAGGGTTTTTGGTGCATCTGTTGCTAGCAATAGATTTGGTGTCCTGCTATAAAATGTAAATTCTCTGTATGGAAGGATTAATAGTGGATGTTGGACTATAACCACTGTATTTGTGCGTTTAGAAAGACTGTGACTGAGAAAAGAACAGATGTTTTGACTGTCTACTTTTTAAAAAAGATGCTTCAGTCTCATGTCAGAGCAGAAAAAAATCAGCACAGGAAGATACAGTAAGAGAATTGAACTGGTAAACTAAATATTTGCCTTGGCTGCTATTTATGCTGGATATTTATATCGCTATGCCAATGTGGTGTGTTATGTTCAGGCCTGACTCTAATTCCACTGAAGTTGATGTTAAAATTATCACTGATTCCAATGAGAGCAGGATCGGGCCTTCATGTTTACACTTCCCCTTTAAATGTGAAATAGGAAGTACAATATAGTCTATTGGGCAGGGTAAAGGAAAAGAAGAGCTTTGGTTCATATTAAAAGTATATCCAATAAGGTTAAAAAAACAACCACCGTGTCTTTCAGTATGTATGTAGATTATTGGCTTGCACTCACTAGGGGTCAGGTGATCTCTTTATTCCCATAAATAAAATGGGTCTACTTTTAGGGCAACAAGTCTGGTTGATGTCAGTGTTTGTTACTAGATATAGGCGTGTGTTATCTGGTCAATCGAGTGAGACTACCTGTGATTTGGGGAATCTGTCTATATAAAGCTTATGAATCCAGTTTGATACTGGGGACTTTTCAAGGTATATCAATGTCCGATAGCAAACTCCATTTTGAATGTGGGATTTCTTTGCCTTTCTACCAATTTTTGCCTTCACATTGAGCTGAAACCTGCAAGAGATAACAAGAAAAATTCTTGCACCTGGTACAGGGCTAACAATACAGGGTCATTAAATCTTTGATGGTTCATTCAACTGGAGCACTCTTGTGCAGAGAGAGAGCTTCCACCTGGGGAAAATCAATCTTTCAAGTCTGAATTCCAGGGGGGAGGTAAATAAGCAACAAATCACTTGATGAGGCTGATTGAGGGTCACCTGACACATGGGACTAGAGGTTACAAAATAAAGGGTTTCTCACTGGCCAGTTTAGAGTGAGAGCAAGGGAGAAGAGACTAGAAGCAGAAAGCTGGCTGGAGGAATGAGAGGAGACTATTTTGGAGGAGAAGTCATGTGCAGGAAGGAAGGAAGAGGAGAAGAATCCTTAAAAGACTCTGTCCTAAGCCCAAAAAATTCTCAAGTGTGGTAAGGAAACTGAAATAGGGAAGTGCATGCAGATGTCTGATTTGTTTTGTGTGTAGATTTGTGTATTTCTTGTTCTAATTAAAGAGAAATTGTGTTAGAAACCTTTGCAAAGCCACTGTGTTGTGGGCTTCAACTATCATATCTCCATGGAGAGGTAAACACTAAACCAGCATGCTCACAAGATGGGGGAGGGTGTGCTTAAGCAACTGGGGTGCCTACGAGATGGGGGACAGCACTAGTCCTGGGGACCTAGGACAGCTGGCTCATGTGGTTCCATTTCCATGAAGGGGTAACTAACAAAGTCTGTTACCAAGGGAGTGAGTGAGGATGTCACTGAAAAAGTGTGGCTGGAGCCTCCTGAGGTGCAGAACTTAAAAGAATAATGCCCAGTGTCTGGGTCCCAAACATTGCAGCCTGGTGAATGTTCCACAGGGGGCGCTTTACCAGGGCTATGACATGCTTTCATATAACATTATATAAATGTAAAATAACTTATTTCATGACAAAGTGCTGCACGGATTAGATATATAAGCACCATTGAAATGAAGTCACCCCTGGAATACAGTGCAGAAGCCAGCCAGCACAGAGGGAGTAGGGGTCATTATGGCTAGGAACCAAACCCTTGCTCTTAATAAAAGTTCCATGAGAATTTCAGTGTTTAGTGTTCATGCAGAACAATGAGGAACAGCGGGCCAGATCTTTCTCCTCCTATAGTAAAACCCACAGGAGGGAACTCGAGGGAAGAAAATTTCCCTCATAATTTCTCCTGAGTTGTCTTGTTAGTGGGGAGATGGAGTTTGCCTGGCTTTCTAGCCAGGGATCCAAGCTGATCTGGGAGGCCAGGGCCACCAGCTAAAGGAATCTGCCTCCAAAAATATTGCTGGGGGTGGAGGTGATCCAGCCCTTTGTGTTGTAAATATATTAACATCGTGCTAATATGTAGTTAAGTTAAATCAGCATGGTGACTTTCAGCTTCCTGTTTTAGACTACTGCAAAGTGTACCGCTCACTTCAATATGTCTCAAAACTAACAAATTTACTAATGCCTCTCCCCACCCATAGCAAACTAGCTCTATCTGTAGTATGTATGCAAATCTTCTATCTTGATCTCTTTACCAGGCAGAATGGGTGTGCTGACATACTCTATTCATCTAACGGAATATCTGAGGAATTGCTTATGGTTCTGTTAGGTCCATTTCTGCAATTTTGTGGAAAGAACAGGGTTTTACTGTTTGTGTGCTCCCAAGGTATGAGCAAGGTTTTCTGCTGATGTCTCTCTTTGTATGGACTGTAATTTTTTTGACACACTTCTTTTTTTTTTGTAAACGCTTGACTTTCCATGAGTTAAACAAATAGGTTTAAACCTGTCTCGATTGTTTCTGTATTTTAGAGCATACTGGCAATACAGGGAGAGGGATTTATCTGGCATGTTTGATTTGCAAGGTAAATCTTGTCAGAGATCATTTGAATCTTATAGCTATAGGAAAAAATAGGATATTTCTGTCCTGGAACCCACTGATCATTGATATTTGCCTGTCTCAAAGTGCCCTCCCCACCCATATGCACCTATGCTGGGCCATATACAATCTGATTCTTCATCTGTTGTGTCAGATCTCTCCCTGCTGTCTCTTGGATGTACAAACCTCCCCACTGGTGCAGGCTCTGCGTGCTGTTAATACTGGTGGATGGTTACTCAGTTTCGCATAACCTGCATGGAAATTGGCTCTATGCAAGGTGCACTGTAAACTGATTTAGAAAATAGTCCTTAGCAGTATTGCACCACTTGCAAAACTAGTGTGATAGTGAAATCCTGGTAATTGACATACAGTCTGAGCAGCTCAATTGGGGCCAAGAAAGGGACTCTCTGTCCTATCCTTTGCTAGATGGGATACATGCACTGTAAGGCTGCTACTGAAGAGTATGAAGAAAGAAGCTATTATGGTCCACCTAATTATTTTTGCCATCACCCTCTTTCTTTCACTCTATCCTGGGACAAGTTTTCTTAGGCCAGTGGTCCATTTTGTGGGCTAACTAGACATGTCCCTGTTACCTCAACTCTTGCACAACTTCCCCTCTGCTATGTCTCCTAAGGAGACCGCTGCTGCAAAGCTAAACCCAACAGTGTGTCAAGAGCGCATACTCCCCTCTGCTCAACCTCTCCTTCCATGCAGCTGAAACAAGGAGTTGCCTCCATATGGTGGGTCTCACCATCTCCAGGAAGAGGGAGCAAAGATTTTGATCTTACATGAAAGGCATGGACAATCACACTTATTTGACATTTGTTGTTTCATAGTGTGTCTGCCTTTCATCACTCATTTTATAATTATCTCTCTCTTCCTCCTCTGTTAATTCAATGGTTCATATTGGACTATTTGTTTGTTTAGATTTATAACCAGTATGCAAAAGGAGCTCCAACCTGCGCTCTGTCATAGCTAAATTAGCCATTGTAATAAAAAAATTTGTAAATCCTCTTATTTGCTCCTTATTTTCCTCCTCCAAGAAGGCCAGCATACCAAAAAACAAATCTACTAACCTACATTTTCAGGACAAGTGTTTTTGTGCTCCTCTTTGTTAGCTACAAAATGCAGTGACATGTTTAATTACAAATTACTGCCATAGCCTAATTAGCAGTAACCGAATGATGACACATTCTGACACACTAGAATGTAAGCATTATTTCTGTGCTATGAAAAAACATTTGGCGGTCTATAAAAACACAGATTAACTGGCATCTGTCTATTTCTACAGCTTTCTTATTTGACCTGAGATGATTATTTAAAAATTTTCATTCAAAATCTGTTGTAAACCTGTGCAATTGAGGGACTGGGTGCCAGTTGGTCACTTATTCAAACCTAGCAAAGATCAGTACAGGCCAAAAATAGTTGGGCCACTGGGCTAATGGAATTAAGACTGTGGGACCCCACTGGAGGAAAGTCATCAGATGTGAGGGGTCCAGCAGGCCAAATAGTGTACAAGCTCTAGTTTGCAACAGAGCCTGGAGCCACTGTCTGCAGACCCCAGATGGGGGAGTAACATAAGCAGCTTCTGATTCAGTGCTTCTGCCAGGCAGCCTCTTCTAGCTAGTTAGGGATCTTATAGGACCCTGCTCAGAAGTGAGCTGAGCCACCTGGAAAGAGCATCACCTGCATTCTTGCCCATTTCCCCAGTGTGAATTTCTCTTTCCAAGCTTTAAACCTGGAAGAGCTGTGCTCAGGAGAGTGCAAACTGCACCACTGTGTACCCTGCTGGCCTATTCACATTTGATGGCTTGTAGTTTCTCCTAACTGACTTTCTACTTTTGGTCCCCTTGACAGTGGACAGTTGTCTAAGCAGCTTTACAGAAGAGACCTAGTGGAAATTCCAGTTGCTCAGCTAGGTTTTGAAAGAGAAATAGATCTAATCATTTATTGGTTACTAGGACTATTGGTTCTCTGTACAAACAAATAGAGAGAAGTAAATCAGATGACAGTTCTGAGTCCACTGGATTTTCGTCTCTCATTTGTCTACGTCTCCCTGTTGGGACAGAGTTACAAAAGGGAGGTGAAGGAAAAATAAAGATCTCCAAATCTGTGGGTAGAATGGCCCAAAGATGAATAAAAATAATGTGCCAGTGCTTGGCCAACAAGAAGTCCCCTCTTTTCATTATGTTGAGGCACCAGGACAGCTCCATTATGTAGTGCTACTGGAGATGAGCACTGATTGCTTAATATCTTTCAGGCTAAAAGAGCCCAGCCTTCTGAGCAAGTCTCTCTGCAGTTCCTGTCAATGCTAGAGATAAACCTACCAATGTTGGCCAGTCTGTAATGACAAGAAGCTGACTGAGTTTGTTTCAGGGTGGAAATGGGTACATTATTAATGTATATAATGCTGGCAAAGAAAAGGCAGGGTCCTTTCCAAAGGCATTACAACCTAAATTTAAACATAGTTCAGATATAGCAGAAGATCTAACATCCTCCCTTCATTATCTGTACTAAAGTATATGTATCGGAGGACATAGGACTGTCTTTCAGCTTCCAACACAATGTGAGGGGTCTCCACTTCAAAAATAAATTCCTCCCTAACTTATTTGGAGACTGTCAGGAATCCAGAGGCCTTACAAGGGGAACGAGAGAGAAATGTATGGGGAGATGAATTGTCTTTTTTAAATGTCTATTTAGAATGTTTGAGCTTTTGTTCAGATTGGACCATAAAAAACAGAATGAGCCTTTGTTTTTGCTCATATAAATGTAAGCTTCCACTGGTCCTCTTCCATTTCAGGAAGGAGATGACCTCAGAAGCAAGATTTTCAAAAATAAGTCTAACTTTTGGCTCCTGAATAAGTGGGCTGATTTTTGAAAAGCAAGCTTGGCCAGGAAAACTAAGGAAAATGAAGGTTCACCCTACAGAAGTTCCAATATATGTTGGCTTTTTAGCTGGTCCTCAATGAATGTTGTCTACCTCTAGACTTCAATTTGGATTTGAGAAGTTTTAAAACCTCTCAATCTATACAATGCCAACAACTTGTTTGGTATTTTACAGACAAATATGAAGACATGGGACCTGATTATCCTCTCACTTAACACCTGCTTTACACTATTGTAACTCTAAAACTTTAGTTATTCTTGATTTATGCCAATGGGAAGAGAATCAGACCCTTGGTCCTCACCTTACAGGCAAAGTTCAAGGGTCTCTAGATCCATAATTGTAGTCTCGACCTATCTCTGATTACATCATGTAGTTTGGTCTTAATTGAAGCTCTTCACGTTATTGGAAGATGTTATATGTGTCAGGTTTACAGTGCCTCTTCTGATTTGCCACTCTCACTCGCCTCCATAAAGTGTCCCATTTATTTCAATGGGAATACTTGTTGAGTAAAATACCACTTACATGAATAAAGTTGACAGAATCCAAGCCTTGTTATATTAGTCAAAACGTATGGGAGCCTGCACCATGGAAGTCATAGGAAGTTTTGCTATTTACTTCATTTTGTGCAGGATTCAGCCAATGGTATACAGTGAGCTCAAAATGGCTTTTAATATGAAATTTCAGTAAAATGTCTTTAGTAATGCTAATTTTCCTCCCACACTTACTAGACTTTACAAAGTTTGAAAATCTTCTGGTGATACCATTACATTAAAAACAAACTAGTTACATTTGCATTTAAAATCCCAGTGTTTGGATTATTTTAAATATAGTTGTCATTTGTAATGTAACAAAACTAGAATGCTGCACACGATTTAGACCTATAGATTAAGGAATACACTAGTTGTGGCAGCTTAGCTTTGCTAGGTGTTAAAGAAACTCTGAGTCTGTGTCACATCAAAAATAGATGACAGAAAAACAATGTGATGATGCTGTTTATATATCTGTGATTACAAAAGCTGCAAAAGGCAATTAGAAATTGTTGTATTTGCACCATTTTGTCCCTACAAGTGTTCGTAAGTATTAAATATTAACTCTACAATGTAAGGGTAAGATATTAGAATGCCAAGAACAGCTTACATTTGCACTCTATCTAAGCCTGATTCTGCCCACAGTTGCATGCATGTGAAGTCACACAAGTCAGTGTGGTTGCATGGGTGTAACTGAGGGCAAAATTTCACGGTTTGCTGGCCTTCTACTCCCATTAAGTAAATGGGAGGTTTGCCAGTTGTTTCAATGAAAGCAAGATTGGGCCTTTTGGGCTGGTTACACAAAATAATTTAGGCCTGTATCTGCCACTTTAGGTGCCTCAATCCTAGACTCAGGCACCACTGGGATTCACAAAACCACTACTCAGTGTCTAAAATCATTTGGCACCTAACTTTTTGCAGTAAAAGTTCTCTAAGCACATATGTTTCTGCCTTTGAGCATGCACAGTACCACCCCATACCAGGTGTCTTGATGCCCACACACAAACAGTGAGAAGATTAGTGATCCTTCACCTAACTTGCCTGTGGGGCCGGGTCCAGTAAGTGTGCTTGGACTTCACCTACTGGATCAGGTGCCTGTAGACAAGCTTACACAAAATGGGGGTGGGAGGAACAGCTCATGGATAAATAATGAAAGAATCACTGGGCCAGAGAGAGGAAAACAAGCTTGAGTATGATGCTGTAGTCTGGTGATTAGAGCACTCACCTAGGAAATGCATGACCCAGAATCCAGTCCTCCTACTTCAGTTATGTTTTTTTTTTTTTTTTTTTTTAAAATTACTTATCCACAATGGAACAGCTTCAACAGGAGAGATGCGCCCCCCTCCCCATCTACATCAGAATATCCTGTAGCTAGGTCACTGACCTGAGAGGTGGCAGATTCCTGTGCAAATTCCTGCCCCACAACCCCGGGGGGAGAGGGACTTGAATTGGAGGTCTCCCACATCCCAGGTGAATACACTAATCAGTGGTCCCCAGTCTTTCTGTGGGAATAGCATATTCCTATTCTCAGAAGACTGTGGCGGGCATCAGACACCCCGCTGCCGAAATGCTGCCGAGAAGTGGCAGTGGTAAGAAGCGTTGCTGCCGAAATGCACCACATTGGGGACCCCTGCACTAACCACTAGGCTAAAAGTTATGAGAGGGGAAGCTGCTGCTGCCATGCCAAAAACCTAGATCCCTAATGCCAAGAGAGGGTTTGCAGATAAGAATCCCAAGTAGGGGGAAGGTGCCTATCTCAGAGAGGAGTGGGCTTAGCACGCACACTCCTTGTCTTGGCACCTCCAACTGGCTACCTTAGATAAGGAGCCTCCTAGCATACTGGCTTTCTAAGGTGCCTATCTCTCCCCATTCATTGTCCAGGGAGTCGAAGGGCCTAATTTAATATTTGTGAATCATAGTGATTTTCTAGGCACCTCAAAGTTAGGGGAGGTGATGCTCAGCATTGGTATGCCTAAGGTTTTTTTTAATGACAGGTTTCAGAGTAGCAGCTGTGTTAGTCTGTATTCGCAAAAAGAAAAGGAGTACTCTGGTTTTTTTAATGTTTCTTTATCTAGCTTTAAATTAACAATAGAGAAGATAATCTTTCTCAGGCCAATAACATATTGACACTACTTTATTAAACCTGTATGTCAGGTAGTGTTGGTATTTGTAGTGCCTAGAGCTCTTCACTGTGATTGGTGCCCTAGTGTACAAAGCATTGTATGTCTACACACACACACAGTTACAGTTAGACCTTGCCCTGAAAAGTTAGTCTAAATAGACAATACAGACCAGGGAAACACTACCTCCATTTTTTGTTTGTTACAGAAGGAAAAACTGAGAGACTTAAGTGACTTGTTCAAGGTCACACAGGAAGCCGGTAGCAGAGGTGAGGATTGAACCTAAATCTCCAGAGTTCTAGTTCAGTGCCTTAACTGCAAGTGCGGAATAGTACCACAAAGACAAAAGATTGTAAGCTACTCAAGGCAGGGGTCTATCTAAGGACCCAATCCTGAAAATGTTTATGGTGAGTGATTCAGTGGGGCTACTGACAGCAATAAGCAGCATGTATGGTTGTGTTTGCAGGATCAGGTCCTATTGTAGATATAAGAAGCAATGACATCAGATATAGGAAGGCAACATAGTATATAAGATTTGTGAGATCACATGTGATATTATATGCACATTACTGCAGCTAATTCCTGACTCTCCAAATTTCTGATTATCTATAATTCTCATATGTTCCCTGACTCTAAAATGAATAGAAATGAATTTGGTTTATTTTAAGCTACAATTATTTGAACAGAATATTTGTTTCCCCTGTGACTTTAACATAAGTGATTACTTGAAGTTCCTTTTAAAATTTGTTTATATTAGGATTAGTTCTCTCTCTTTCTGAACATTTGAAGGAGGAGAGTTAAGAGGATTTTAGTTGTTTTAAAACTAAAATGATGTAGGTCACACAGGGATTTATATATTGATTTGTTGCCCAACCACAGTATAACAACAATATATTAAGAGGCATTTAACAAATACCAGGTAAAGGTCAAAACAATAATGGAAAGATGAAAAAATGTGTACACAGCATCTGGGTTGCTTGCTTTTGTATAATGAGCCTTCACCTCTAGATTGTTAAATAGCTCTTGAGAGAGATTATCGTTAAAACTTGGCACTGACTCAATTGTAGTGAATTTGTGAGGTATAAAATCAAATCTTTATTTAATTGTACAACACTTCAAGTGTGTGACCTCCTGTTCACATTTTTTAAAAAATAGCCCCAGTTTGTTCATTATAAATAATTTTCAGTGTCAATACTTTAATTACAAAGAACATTGGCATGATTCTCAATAAATCCTAGTCTGTTTACAATAACTCATATCTTTAGGAACCAATGAACAACTTAAAAATTAGTTTGTATTGTTTTTTTGGTTGTGACCATTAAACACACCCCATTTAAGAAAAATCCAACACTTAGAAAGATGAGTTGAATGCCCCCAAATAATCAGGTTAGCAGAGGGATTTGGCACCATGTGTGGTGGTTTTTTTTTTTTTTTTTTTAAGTGGTTTGGTATGTTTCACAGGCCACCTTTCAGCTGTATTCATTTTGTGTTTCTTACACACGCTTTGACTTTTTCCTGTCTTTGCCATCAGCATTCATCCCTTCCCGTCTTGTCATCCAGTCCTGCATTCTGTGATGCTTTTTGTCCCTGACATTTTTTTTAAATCCTAGCTCTCATCATATTGCTACATCCTGACTCTTTCCCCTCCATCTCAGCTTGTCTGTCCATCAGTGGCATTCTGATTTTGTGGATGTTGGCAATGGGCGGGGGGGAAGAATAATCTTAGAGATGCTTGAATTGGCTGCCTTCAGGTGACTTTGTATTCCTGTGATTATGGGGGATATACACAGGGAAAATGGGAGCCAAATAGTGAAGGAAAATAGGGAAATGTGGTTATGGAGATTCTGTATGGAGGAGAAAGGTGGCTGTGGTTCATCCCCTGGCTGACTACTATGTAGCTGTCTCTCTCTTCCCATCAGCTGCTAGCACAGAGCTCAGCACCACATACCTATGATGATGGTGGGGGCTGAGTGAAGGCCCTATGCCCTGGAATGTCATTGTAACTTACATAATGAAGGCCAAGTGGGTAGGAGCAGGTGCTGCAGGTTGGTATGTGGGAGCTTCATAAAGCCAGGATGGGAATATACAATTATCCTCCGATGATCACACAGATCCTGGACTCTACCCTTTTTATAGACCACACACTTAGGAGATCTGAGTTGTTGCTGGCCCTGCCTCCCAGAAGGGACAATGTGGAAGCCAGGAGACATCCCAAGAGATACAAAACTTTTCAGTCAATTCATTCCCTTCTGTGCTTTTTTTTTTTTTTTTTAACATGAGGAAAGGGAGGGTACAAGCACAAGTAAGCAGAGATGGATTGTTTGTTCGTAAGTGACAATAGTACTTTCCCAAAGGGGCAAAGTCACCTACACCCAAAACACCTTAAAACAACTACAATTTGATAATGTCATCTGTATTCTGTCACCTGGAATTTAGGGGAGAAAAAAATCAGGATAAATGCCAGCATCTGCATTATTATAATAAAATCCTAGAAATGTAATGTTGGAAGGGGCCTCACAAGATCTAGTCCATCCCTCTGCAATGAGGCCACATTAAGTATACCAGATCATCCCAGACCGAAGTTTGTGTAATCCATTCATAGAAACCTCCAAGGATGGGGATTCCACAACCTTCCTCGGTAACCTGTTCCAATACCTAATTGTCTTATACTTAAAACAATTTTCCTAATATCTAACCTAAATCTCCCTTGCTGCAATCTCAGCCAATTACTTTTTGTCCTACCCTGTGTGGAAAAGGAGAACAATTGATCATAATCCTCTTCATAAGAATTTTTGACATATTTGAAAACAATTATGTTCCCCTCAACCTTTTCTTTTCTAGATTTAACATGTCCATTTCTTTTAACCTGTCCTAATAGGTCATGTTTTCTAAAGCTCTTATCATTTTTGCTCTCCTCTGGACTCTCTACAATTTGTTCACATCTGTCTTAAAATATGGTGGCCAAAATTGGATATCGTACTCCAGCTGAGGCCTCACCAGTGCCAAGTAGAGTGGAACAATTACTTCCTGGGTTTTACATATGACACTCCTGTTAATAAATCCCAGATTGACATTGACCTTTTATGCAGTAACATTACACTGTTGACACTTAAGTAATCTGTGATCCACTATAACTCCCCAGATCTTTCTGCCTACTACTGCCTAACAGTTACTTCCTATTTTGTATGTGTTCATTTTATTTTTTCTTCCTAAGTATAGTACTTCACATGTTTTTATTGAATTTCATGTTATTGATTTCAGACCAATTATCCAATTTATCAAGACAATTTTGAATTCTAACGAATTACAATGTTGCTTCTGACTGGACAGCCATCTACCCATCATAGAGAGAGGCTGAGCTAATGAACAAAGCTAGTCTTGTGCTGATATATTGATGACCTCCTAGATAATGCTTTTTGACAAAGAAGTCACAGCAACCACCCTACCCACTCCACTGGCCACACACATGCATGCACCATCTGTTCTATAAAACATGGGCTTTTTTTTTTTTTAAATGAATGTCAAACTCAGACAGAAAATGCTGTTTTCTAGGGGTGGGGGTGTGTGTGTGTGTGTGTGTGTGGTTTTTTTTTTTTTTAAAGAGATCTACAAACACTAGAAGTTTCTGGGGGGCAGAAAAAGGGAGAGAAGAAAATGTAAAACTGAAAGGACTTGCCATGTAGACATATCAAGTCTCATCCAAGCTGGGATGCTTCTCATGCAGTAATTTGGGGGCTAGTGGAACATCATTGTGCTGGTTGTCTAAGGTCAAATAATGTGTCTTGGAATGAATGTATCCCAAGTTGAGAATTTGCTATACGTGGGAATAGAGAATGGTGATACGGTTTTAATTCACAAAATATAAATTTCTGCTTCATTGTATTGTCTGTGTGCATGGTGGTGGTGGGAGCTTTCAGTTATTATAAGTAGTACTTAATTTTCTCAAGTGGATCGTTATATAAAGTACAAAGCATGAGGCAGGATTCTTCTTGTTCGCAATTTGCAGAGACGGAAGTCCGCAGGCTTAGCATAACTGAACTCAGAATACACCTAAAAACTTGTATGAGGGGGGAGAAGATGGACAGTGCTCATTCAGCCTACTTTCTAAAGGACTGGACATGATCATAAAAATGTAGCTTCACTTACTCCACTGACTTCAAGAGGGGTTGCACAGGTGCACCTAAGAACAGAAGTGATGTTCATGCATTTCCTCCAGACTTATAGTGGTGTAACAGGGAGGAATTTGAACCCTGTATTAGGCAACTGGAAATGTTTGTTTTTTGTTGTTGCTGCTAGTGATAAGATCTACCGTTCTGAGAGTGAATGGGGTCAGTAGCCAAGGACAGGTCACTGACTTCCTCTCAAAATGATGCATGCATTCGTTTTGGGTGACTTTGCAGCTCCCCTTCTCCCCAGATTTTCCATATTGCTCTAAAACCCACAGACTTAATATAACAAAAAATGGTTCCCCATGTATTCATTGAATATTTAAATAAATTTTGCTTTGGGTGTACTTGCACCCTCAGTGTTCACTTTCCATGAACAATGCTGGGAGTGGGTATGTAATCTTACAGTTGGGAAATCAAAGCAATGGCATGTGCCTTATCTGACCAACCACCGCTAATCCACACAGTGCAAAATATCCAGTACTGAACACTTGCAGAGAACTACTCATGACCTTTCAATAGCAGAACTGGTCCAAATGTATCAACCAACTTTATTTACATTAAATCTTTTGAAAAAATTAGCATTTTCCTTTAATAAAACTTGGAATTCCTTTTTTCCTTAAAAAAAGGAAAAACAGAAAAGCTAATTTTTCTCCCCCTTCTCTACCCTGTTTGCAGTGGCAAAATGAAAAACAGGGTAATGGACAGGGACAGAAAGGGAGAAGGGGGAACCAAAAATTTTCAATGTAAATTTTATCTAAAACTACCTTTTTAGTTAAATTGTGGTATAAAAAGTGAGGTTTTTTTGGTGAAAAATCTTTAGTATATTTTGACCTTCTCTATTCACTAGGGTTAACAAATTCTGAGAAGTTGTCATGTTTCTGAATAACTACTAAATCTGAGAAAATTATCTGGTTGTATATATTCTGGGAGCAGAAAAAGAGACTAAATTCTGTGGATACCTTCAGCTGCAAATTATTCACTTGACTGTAGCAATGAGGTAGACTGCAATTATATCTGGTATCTGTACCTTAGTAAGGGAGGACCCTAAATACCGGGTCTAGAAAACTGCTTTTTGTGTGTTTAAAAAAAAAAAATTCCTTCTACCCCACCCACTGCTGACTTAGTAAAGAGGAATTTCACACTAGGTCCAAGTGTAGTTCATTAATTATTGTACAAAAGTTCATCATATGTATAGTCTTGACAGAACAACCTGTCTATGTGAAGCAGCTTGGAAAGTAATGATTTTAATTTTTTTCATAGCTTCAAAGCTCCACTGATACAGAGCAAACTGAATGACCAATGGTGAAACTCAGTATTCAAGTGTTGGACCAAAGGAGAAAGCAGAAAAAAAGATAATTTACCTCACCCATGTTCTTTAATTGAAGAAGACTACAAACTGTGTGCTCTCTGGGAGAGGTGCTGTGCCTTTCTTGGTGTTTAGGAAACACCTGGCACACACTGGGTGCTGCCCACCACAATCAAAATAATAACCCATTCTGTAGACACACAGGTCTCTCAACCTACTAATGAAGAATGGTTTTGAAAGAATAAAACACTATTCCACCATTGTAGCTTAGATTCTAGCCAGGCATTACATGAACACACAGTGGTAGTGGATGCATCCCCACTGCTTTGCATGTCTCTCATTGGAGCTTTCCAGAATTGCACCCCTTGGCATAGGCTTGCTATGCTGGGGTGGAGGCAGGTACTTTTATCTACTTCTCATGTACCATAGAGCACCAGGAAGGGATTCAGTTTCTCAGTGGCAGAATGCTTCCCAGTATTTCCTCTGCAGTGGTGCAGCTCTGCATCCCTCTCCACATCACAGGGCTGTGCTTGCATAATCTAGACCTATGTGACCAACTCTCTTCTTGTTAATTTTACAGTATGAATATACAGTATTCTCTACACCTGTACACAGTATTTGTAGTATACTGTACTTAGTATGGTACTTGTTACTGCTGTGAATTATTATGGGTCTGATTGTGGTTGACCCCTCTCCTGTCCACCCCTCAGGTACATATCAGAGTTTAGGGCAACTGCAGTTCTATTTCCCCTCCATGCTCCCTTGAGGATATCTACTCTAGGCTCCCAGCTCCTCAGCCATCGTCTTTCTTGGATGAATACCTGTTTCTGTCTCCCTCCTCAATGGGGGTTTCCAGGCTGCAGCTCCCTGTCCCCACTGTGATATTCCCTGTAAGCTAGACCACCTAAAAGGCCAGCATCCACACTGTTTTCTCTTCAGCGCTTATGAACAGTGTAATTGCCTACATTTCTGTTACCACGCAGCTCTTTATAAGTAAGCAATTTTTATTCTTAATGTGAAAGCACTACAGAGAAAAAACAATAACAGAACCTAAGCATGCTAAAAAGCTTACCTTACATCACGCCAGCTCTGTCCTTGGACTCTGATAGGTGTTAGTCCTTCAAACCACACAACTAGATTTTCTCTCTGGTTTCTCAAAAGCACATAAATTCAGTCTCCGATTCAGAACCAGAACAACCATAAATAATTCAGTCTTTCCTTTGGTACTGGCTTCATGTAACAGGTGAAGCAGTCCATGGCCCGCTTTTCAGGGCATAACCTCCAAAGGTCAGGTTTTTGTGTAACTAGAGGTGGAGAATTTGCATTCATCTCCACCTAGATATTCCCCCAGGAAAGCTACTTAACACTTTTTGTTCCAAAAATCCATTCTTGTCTGGCACATTGTTCAATATAGTCCTTTCAACCCCCAAGTCTCATATCTGTCATATGACCTCGCTCCAGGGGTTACATACAATCCTGGCCCACAATAATACATAAACTATTTCTTTAATACAATGGGACCTGTGATGGGGTGTTCACCTCACACCAGCTATGAAAGGGTTAATATAGATTGAGCAGTGGGGACTAATTAACCCAACAGGCCACAGCTGAGCACAATCATGTGGCTAAGCAATCCCCTAACTCAGGGGGGAAGCCCAGCTGGGGAGGAATGAGCTGAGCTGGATGTATAATGACAGGAAATTGGAAGCAGAAGGGGCTACTGGGAAAGCCTTCAGTTACTCCCTGTGGGAAGGGTGGAGTGTTTAGATGTTGCTGATGTAAGTAGTTTACAGTTACTCCCTGGGAGGAGGGAGTTGGGAGGTTGGTATACCTAGAGAGGGGGCAGTGCCAGATGGTAAGGAAAGGGGTTGAGGAAAGGCAGTAAGATCCAGAAGGGAACAGACTAAAGCTGCTGACTAGAGGATCCCTGAGCCAGGAGCCAGAACCCAGAGTAGAGGGTGGGCCTGGGTTCCCCTGCTAGCCACTGAGAGTGTGGCACTGTGGGGCAGCAAATGGGAGGACTGCCTAAGACTGGGGAAATGGTACTGAAATGTTGAATAGGAAAGCTGCCTATTGTAGCTGAAGAAATCCTTTGATACCCTGGAAGGGAGAAACGTGTATAGTGACCTGGCCAGAGGGCTGAGTCACAAAGGGATGGCAGCAGCTTATTGAGTGAGAGGGGCTGCAGACAGACAGACAGAGAGAGAGCATGCAAGCAAGTGCAGGAAGCGGGTGTTGACTTGCAAAGCTAATCCCCAGAACAGTCAGGAGGAAGCATCATCCCAGTGCTGAGTAAAGAAGCTGTCACAGGCCCCAAAGATACTTAAACTTAATTCAGTATGGTCTCCTAAGGATATTGCAGGAAATTGCTCTATCTGCCACAGTACATATGGGAGGGGAGGCTGGGAGGGCTAAATGAAGGTAGCATCAAAGGCTATGTCTACTCTACAAGCTAGGGGTGTGATTCCCTTGAATACATATACTCGTGCTAGTTCAATGAGAGTTAGTGTGAGTATAAATAATAGTGTAGTACTGGGAGCAGCTGAGTACAAACCTGCTTGAACCCCATGGGTATGAACTCAGTGCAGCTAAGCCATTCTGTCGCCGCTGCTGCTGCCCATCAATGCTGCTGACTAGAGGGCAATGTAACTTACACAAAGGAGGTGCTGTCGTCATCATGAATAGGTCGGAATATGAACAAGAGGCTGCTAGGCAGCTCTCCAACACCACTTTCTACAAACCATTACCCTCTGATCCCACTGAGGGTTATCAAAAGAAACTACACCATCTGCTCAGGAAACTCCCTGAAAAAGCACAAGAACAAATCCGCACAGACACACCTCTAGAGCCCCGACCGGGGGTATTCTATCTGCTACTCAAGATCCGTAAACCTGGAAATGCTGGACGTCCCATCATCTCAGGCATTGGCACCCTGACAGCAGGATTGTCTGGCTATGTAGAATCTCTCCTCAGGCCCTATGCTACCAGCACTCCTAGCTATCTTCGAGACACCACTGACTTCCTGAGGAAACTACAATCCATTGGTGATCTTCCTGAAAACACCATCCTGGCCACTATGGATGTAGAAGCCCTCTACACCAACATTCCACACAAAGATGGACTACAAGCTGTCAGGAACAGTATCCCCGATAATGTCACGGCAAACCGGGTGGCTGAACTTTGTGACTTTGTCCTCACCCACAACTATTTCACATTTGGGGACAATGTATACCTTCAAATCAGCGGCACTGCTACGGGTACCTGCATGGCCCCACAGTATGCCAACATTTTTATGGCTGACTTAGGGAACGAGAGCTGAGGAAGCGTTGTTCTAATGCCCCTACTCTACTTGCACTACATTGATGACATCTTCATCATCAGGACCCATGGAAAAGAAGCCCTTGAGGAATTCCACCATGATTTCAACAATTTCCATTCCACCATCAACCTCAGCCTGGACCAGTCCACACAAGAGATCCACTTCCTGGACACTACGGTGCTAATAAGCGATGGTCATATAAACACCAACCTATACCTGAAACCTACTGACCGCTATTCCTACCTACATGCCTCCAGTTTTCATACAGACCACACCACATGATCCATTGTCCACAGCCAAGCTGTATGATACAACTGCATTTGCTCCAACCCCTCAGACAGAGACAAACACCTACAAGAGTTCTATCAAGCGTTCTTACAACTACAGTACCCACCTGCAGAAGTGAAGAAACAGATTGAGAGAGCCAGAAGAGTACCCAGAAGTCACCTACTTGAGGACAGGCCCAACAAAGAAAATAACAGAACGCCCCTAGATGTCACCTTCAGCCCCCAAGTAAAACCTCTCCAACGCGTCATCAAGAATCTACAACCTATCCTGAAGGACAACCCATCACTCTCACAGATCTTGGGAGACAGGCCAGTCCTTGCTTACAGACAGCCCCCCAACCTGAAGCAAATACTCACCAGCAACCACACAACAAAAACACTAACCCAGGAACCTATCCTTGCAACAAAGCCCGTTGCCAACTGTGCCCCCATATTTATTCAGGGGACACCATCATAGGGCCTAATCACATCAGCCACAATATCAGAGGCTCGTTCACCTGCACATCTACCAATGTGATATATGCCGCATGCGCCGTCATGTGCCAGCAATGCCCCCCTGCCATGTACATTGGCCAAACCGGACAGTGTCTATGTAAAAGAATAAATGGACACAAATCAGACGTCAAGAATTATAACATTCAAAAACCAGTCGGAGAACACTTCAATCTCTTTGGTCACTTGATTACAGACCTTTAAAAGTGACAACTTTTTTCAACAAAAAAAAACTTCAAAAACAGACTCCAACAAGAGACTGCTGAATTGGAATTAATTTGCAAACTGGATACAATTAATTTAAGCTTGAATAAAGACTGGGGGTGGATGTGTCATTACACAAAGTAAAACTATTTCCCCTTGTTTATTTCCCTTCCTGCTGTTCTTGTAAACTGCTGGAAATGGCCCACCTTGATTATCACTACAAAAGGTCCCCCCGCCGCCCCGCTCTCCTGCTGATAATAGCTCACCTTTCCTGATCACTCTTGTTACAGGCTGTGTGGTAACACCCATTGTTTCATGTTCTGTGTATATAAAATCTCCCCACTATATTTTCCACTGTATGCATCCGATGAAGTGAGTTGTAGCTCATGAGAGCTTATGCTCTAATAAATTTGTTAGTCTTTAAGGTGCCACAAGTACTCCTTTTCTTATAACTTACACAGTTTTCTCTGTTGCCTATTCTCTAAAATCTTTACTGGCGGGAGCCCTTTCTTTACAGAGCTCATCTGGGTGGGTTCATAGCTGAGGGATACTTAATTAACTCTTTTCTCTTACAAGTCAATGCTTCCAGCTCTCTGATGATCTTGTTCAATGGGAGCTCCAGTTTCTCAGTACCAGCGGCCCAAAAATGAACTCCCAATTGCAGGCGCACCAGAACTATGCGTAGATGGCCACTATCACTCTACTGGGTGATACGATGCCCTTGCATATGTGAGCCAAAGTTGCGATGTATCTTTTTGCTACCATAATCATCCATACGTCTTTATCAGCACTACTGATTTCCAGATGTTTCTCTCTCTCTCTCTCTCTCTCTCTCTCTCTCTCATTGAGCATTTGCATTTCATTTTCTCTTTCCAAACAGAATCTTGCTTTCTGCCCGTGTTTGTAATTCTAAATCCCACTTCCATTTCTTTCTGCACTGGTATTTGCAGCACTTCTCAATTTAGAATCTGAATTTCCTTACTGTATTTTCTTTGTTTCTTAGATCAGTAAAGGAAGATAGACTGAGGCTGATTCTGACCCTTGCTCTGCCCTCTATATGCCACTCTGTAAGGGCCATAAAAAGGCTTCAAGGGACCAATGGGAGACTTTCCCAAAAGTGGGATCTATGTAAAGGGCCCTCTGCTCCCCATCCCTGCCGTAAAGGGTAGGACTAGGATGGGATTTGTGGCAGAGCTGAGACCGAATGAAGTGAGAGGGGTGCGCCGATAGTATTCAGCACTATGGTTATTTGGAGCTGCAGTGCAACACGTATGCAACTGTGGAGAGACTGCCAAAAATTAGAGCAGCGCTGAGGTTACTCTCATTTATGCCAGGGTCTGGTTTGGCCCTTACAGCAGCCCAGAGCTTTCACAGCACAAAGAAACTCTCCTGTGCCCCTTTCACCTGGGGCTGTGCCTTCTGTGATGTGCCTCTTCAGAGCTGCAGTGCAGAAAGTGCCACACTGAGCTCTCTCCACAGAGCCAGTGGGTTATAACTTTTTGTATTGTTCATTCTTGCAGGCCTTACACATGCAAAACTCACTAACCTCAGTAGGAGCTATACAATCTGCATTATGCCATTCAAAAGGATAATATCTTGGTGTACTAAGCTAATAAATGTCACGAGCTATTATGCTGAATGATGGGATCTTCCAATGAAGAACTGTGCATGGGTTTTTGAATAATGATTAAGGTACTCTATTCCTAGTGCAAACAATAACACGCCTATTGCATATTTCTCTTTACTGTTAATGCTATGTGTGTTTTATTTTTAGGATATCTTAAAAAGGCTATGAGCTAGAAAATGCTAGTACATATTTTTTTAAGCTTATTTTATTACTCTCTGTTACTCTTCAGTTTCAATTCGGGTGTGTGTGGGGGTACACTTGTTGACTGTCATGCAATTTACTTGAAAAATGATGTTCCCTGAATGAAGACTTAGCAATGCAATGCTTTTGGGGGGGGGGAGGGGAAATGGAATGCTCTTTTTTTCAATTGGGAGAAAAATATAAATAGCAAAGTCAGAGCAAACACTTTTTTGATTATGCAGGCTTTAAGATCTCTTAGAGGCATGAGCTCCAGCTCATGATATGATGTACCTAATGTCTAAATTTAATTGAAGGGTGAATAAAATGGAATACTAAGTTTTGCTGAATCCTTATTTTGAGGCATTGTTACTGAGTTAATAGTAAGCATGTAGTACTGTCTTAATTTTTTTTTTAAAGCTGACAGCCTTTAGATTTATGGGACAAGAGATAAGAACAATAAGGTGGCTAAGAAGCCTAGTGTAGGGTGCAATAGTTAACTGTTAAATCAAGTTTCAGAGTAACAGCCGTGTTAGTCTGTATTCGCAAAAAGAAAAGGAGTACTTGTGGCACCTTAGAGACTAACCAATTTATTTGAGCATGAGCTTTCGTGAGCTACAGCTGAAGTGAGCTGTAGCTCATGAAAGCTCATGCTCAAATAAATTGGTTAGTCTCTAAGGTGCCACAAGTACTCCTAGTTAAATCAAGGAGGCAGGTCAAAAGAACTTTACACAAATTCTTGATTTAAAATAGTTGGGGAAGCTATGAACTGTGATCTGATGCATTTAGTGAAAAAGTAATTATTAAGAAAACAAGTTCTACCTGTTTGTTCTTAAAGCCGTACCAATGTCTAATCACCTCAAAAATCTGAGGTGGTATGTTCTACCCCATTGCAAGGTCAAATATCCTTAGCATAAAGACCCTCTGATTACACCTGAAGGATTGAGTGCTGAAACTGTTCTGCCCACATATTTCTTAACATTCAACTTTACATGGTAAATCAGTTGATTTTGTGACAATGTCAAGCTGACTTACATAGATAGCACTTTAGAAAATTCTTGCATACATGGTATACATCATAATCTTTCATCTAACTTGAAGTTCAGAAAAAGCCAGCTTCTTAAGCATTAAGGAAGGGGGTAAAGTTTAGAAGGAAATCTTTACCTTCTGTTTGGTAGCAGAACTTTTAAAAGGGACTCCCAGTAGAACAATCCAGCATATCACTGAACAGTTACTCTTTAGTGTTGTGAGGAATGTTTTGCCTAAAAGAAATAATATACCATTACTAACACTAATAAAAGTGTTAACTATCTCTTTACTGGTGAGCCTATATGTCATTATGGCTTCTTTCAACATGGCTGTAGATTTCAAAAATGTGACTCATGTTTTAGGTCCCAAATTGCCCACTTTAACTCATGGAAAAAGAGCCTGTTAATGTCTCTAGGAAATAACATACCACTTTAAAAAGTGCTGTCTAAAATAAGTTACAATTCTCTACTGTAATACCATTTGTCAGAATGTGTAAACATTGTAGGGTAAAGAACTAGATAGTACCAAGTAGCTTAAATGTGTTTTCTAAAATGCATTGGGGCCTGTAATAACTGCTACCAGAGTGACATTATCCCATATGCTCTTCCATTCCTAACACAATCCGTCCCAATGATCACATTTTATTGTGATACTGACAAGAAATTGGCCAACTAATAATGGAAAGTCTGACGGGTCACGGTTATAGCCTATGTATCTAATAGTGTTTAAACATATATAGGGCCAATCACTAGCATGATTGTTTTATTTGTAAGTAGTGTCCTTCTCTCCTTTACCTGTTGGCTGGTTGGATTCTAAGCTTGGATCATGTCATCCTTTGTGCTTGAATAGATCCTGGGGAGATTCTCTGAAACAAATATATTAAGAAGGTGGTGATGGGTGTCCTGTATGGTATGTTACACCAAACAGTATATTGAATTGGAAATGATCAGTCGTGAGTTTGTTCATAATTGACTGAAAGGAGAATCTTATTAATCAAGTAAATCTGGTTTAAACCGCCACATGTAGACAAGCCCTTAATTGCTCCTTTCTTCACTCCCACTCTTTCACTCAGATATTTCTTAATTTGAGCTCATTTTTTGGGTCATCAGTTTAGTTTCTAAATGTCTTACGTTTAAGATTCTCATTTTAGAATAGCGGGAGGATCATATCTTTTAATGGTTATAACCATCTCAGCCTCATGGCATTTTTAGAACAATGATCCTAAATGCCTGTAGCCATTTACTATGATCTGTATTACTTTTATTGAGTTCTGCAATAAAATCTGAAGTGTAAGCTTCCCATTGTGCAAAATCTCTTGGAATACACTGTTCTAGCAAGGCCAGATTTGGAGTAAACCTTGAGGAGAACAGAGGAACCATCTTCACTGACAGAATTCCACCTGGTCTCTCAACTTGACATTCATGACACAGCTGCTTGAGAGATGACTCTGCCTTTGCTGGCTGGTTTAAAACTGGTGAAGAATGTCTGGGACACTTTGGCTATGGAGATTATGAACACCTCCTTAAGACAGGGCAAGCAGCACACAGCTCTTAGGACCTAGTACAGCAAAACACTGAAACACATACTTAACTTTAACCAAGAGCCAACATCCATTCCTGTTTAGCAAGGTGCTTCAGCATGTGCTTAAATCCCACTGACTTCAAGCTAAGCTTCAGTAAGGTTATTTGGATCCTTGGCTTAACTGCTTTCTGAAGTGGTCCAGATCAGAAAAACAATTCTGGACAGCAATGACTTCACCAACTATTGCCCAATTTCTAACTTTCCCTTAAAGAGGACTGTACAGCATTTGCTCCAGCCCGTGCAGGATTGCATCCTCAGGAAACCATAAATGGGATAAAGAGGAATCACTAAGTTTAGTGAACTTTACCTGGTTAGTTCCCCAATCTTCCATTGGGGAAAGGTGTTTTCATCCCTCCTGGGTGGCTTATCTCTGGACTTTAATATCCTGGCCCTGTTGAAGTGAATTAGAGTTGATTTCTGTAGGGCCAAGATTTCATACCTGGGGTCTAAATCTGTTTCCTCTTGCAATCTTTGTGTGGTGATTTATGCAAGCTTAGGCTTTATGATTTGAGGACCCATGATTTGGTGGGTAGGTTACTACAGGGTCCTTAGTTTACAACATAAGAGCCTCAGATAACTTTACAGAATCCAGATTAACATCAGCATAAATCTCATTCAATCTTACTTGTGGCTTAGAAGTTGTGTAAATTTGATTGTAGTTGCATCTCTTAGTGCCACATAATGTACTTAAAAGTTTTGTTTGTGTATAAAACCCTATTTAATATACAATAGCCAAACTGTCATTTGTCAGCCAGAGACTTATCATTCAAACCACAATTCATCACATATATTACTTTCCAGACCCTTACAGGTTTGTCTATGAATCTTTCTTTCAACATAATGAGTTGTAGTGACTTGCAAATATGAAGTTCACCTTGACATTGATAAAATATTTGTAGAAATTCAGTGCTTGCTTTGCAGTGGATAATGTTCATATTAATGGGATGCATTTTAAATGTTGTAATACAGTAGCCATCCCAATTTTCTGCTTATGCTGCTTTACGCATTATTTAATTATGCTTGTACACCTTGTAATCTGCTTTTTCTTTGTTTTGAAGCAATTCACCACACATTTATCTAGACAAACCTAATTAGCAGTTTCTGTGGGGGAAAAAAATCATGAGAAAATAGGACTTCCTCTTAAAATACTGAGTCTTCCACTTTAACTTATAAGCTATGTAAATATTTAGTATAGCCACAAACTGTCTCTCATGGTGGGACATCTAAATGTATCTGTATCCTGTCACCTACTGGTACATGAGTGAAATCAAATCATGTGAGTGACTCCAGTGTATAAATTTTAGGCATCTTACATTCCTCCATTCGGGTGACTTAGTCTCATTTTGTGGCCCACATTTGAACCTCTGGTGGCATGTAAGATGTGTCTGGAAACAATCTATCTCACATGCTTGTCTGTGTAGTCACAAGAGAATTAAAATGTTTACAAGAAATTACTTGCAAACACAGGCATCAGCTCAGTCAAATATAGAAATGGAAAAACTGTTCAACAAAATGAAAACTTTATAAATGTCTGGACCCTAAAGTGAGCAAGAATGTCCAATAAGTCTTCGTATAAAGAGAGGGCAGATTCATTGTAAGTACTAGGGTCAATTACCAAACCAGAATACTACAAATAACATCACCTCAAGTCTGACCATGCCAATATCTGTTACTTAAACCAGGTCTTTCCTATTTGTTTTATTATGGTAGCACCTAGAGCCTCATTTGAGATCAAGGTTAGGTACTGTACAAACAAATTACACAAGATAACCGTTACCCTGAGGAGATTATATTTTTAAATAGACAAAGATGGCAGGGGAAACAAGTGAAATGACTTGCCCAATGTCTTGCAGTACAGCTAGGAAAAGAACCCAAGTCTTCTAGCCATATGTGCTGCCCACTAGACCAATCTGCGCCTTCAGTTTCCTTTTTAATTTGACATTCTTTTAGTTCAGTCTTTTTTTTTAAGTGTCATTAAGTCAATGTCAAAACATTGTATTTAACAATAAAACTTGAAACTACTGCCTTTATTTTGATTGCTTTTGCATGTATTTCTGGGTATTTTCAATTATTATTGAATTGCAAGTTTTTCTATTCAGGATTTTGGCCACTTAATCGAGTAAAGAACCCAAGAAAACCAACCTGGTGACAAGTAGACTACAACTAAAAATTGTTTTAACATTGGCATCATGAGACTGCAAGTCATGATATGAATTTCTATCTTATGGAAAGCAAGATAAGTAGTTAATCTTATTAAAAATACTGCAGTATAACTGAAACATAACAGCTTATAATAGTGATACTGCAGTGTTTTGGACCATTACTGTAAAACTCTAAGATCTTTCTTTTTTTTTTTTTTAAATAAAAAGTTGAATTCTGGGCTAGAAAGGGGTAACTTGAATTGCTGAATGCCAAGTAACTTTATTTTAAAAATTACTAAATATATTTAGAGAAACAAGAAATGGTAGGCCAGCACTTAGTACTTGTTTCTCTTACTACCAAATCAGGAAAAACCAGTTAAATAGAATTATTGATAACAGGCTGTTCATGAGACTATTTTGTACCAGGGACACCATGATCAAATCCAATCAAAATAATTTATTAACATGGGTATTTTATTAAAGAAAACATAAAGCAAAACAACACAAATGATAGAATTGAAATGATAAATTGGTTACTTACGTTACAATCTCTATGGAGAGCTTTTAGCAGATATTACACCTTTCAGAGTGGAACACCTCTGTCGCTTTTTGTTTGTTAAATTGATAAGTTTGTTTGCCAAAATTATTGGGAATCCAGTTGACGTTGTACCCCATAATGCTTTATAGAAATATGCTTGATTGTAAATATGACATAACTGGAATATGTTTTATGCTAGATATGCCATGTAAAATATCTCTGTAAAGGTTATGACCTACTGGATATATTCATCCTATTTGTATGCATGTATCATTTTTGAATTCGAAGTAATGAATATTGGCCATGTACTTGTTTGATTTTAAGTAGCCTCAGTGAAGCAGTTGGTCAGCTTCTTGAAAAAAGACTATTCTCAGTAAGTACCCAAACAAGAAACACTTAAGTTAACAATGAATTTTGAGTCGCCAATCCACATCTGAGCTTTCCTGGGAATGTGGCTCGGCCTGTAAAGTTCTGAGTCGTGCATGGACATATGACTTGCCCACGTGACTTAAAAACTCCATCTTGCAGCTGGATTCTGCATAGGAGAAAGGAAGGGGTTTCCACCCGCAAGAGTCTATTTAAGCCCCTAGAGACCCCTCCATTTTGTCTTCAGCCGGCTCGAGAGAGCCTCCACCCCCAAAGGATACCTGAAAGAAACTGGAACAAAGGACTGTAACCACAGGGGTGTGAGTGATTGCTGGACCCAGACTAGAAGGAGACTAGTCTGTAAAAGAAGCTTACTGGAACATCTCTGAGGGTGAGATTTCATCTGTAATCACTTTCTTACTGTATTAGGCTTAGGCTTAGACTTAAGTGTTTTATTTTGCTTGGTAATTCACTTTGTTCTGTCTGTTATTACTTGGAACCACTTAAATTCTACTTTTTGTATTTAATAAAATCAGTTTTTACTTATTAATTAACCCAGAGTATGTATTAATACTGGGGGGAGGGAGGGGAAACAGCTGTGTATATCTCTCTCTGTGTTATAGAGGGCAAAAATGTATGAGTTTATCCGGTATAAACTTTGTACAGGGTAAAACTGATTTGGGGTTTGGACTCCATTGGGAGTTGGGTACCTGAGCGTTGGAGACAGGAACACTTCTTTTTTTAAGATGTTTTCAGTTAAGCCTCCAGATTTTGGAGGACGTGGTTCAGACCTGGGTCTGTGTTTGTAGCAGGCTAGCGTGTCTGGCACAACCAGGCAGGGCACTGAAATCCCAAGTTGGCAGGGAAAATCAGCTCAGAGGTAGTCTAGGCACATCAGGTGGCATTCCCAAGGGGGTTTCTGTGATCCAACCCATCACACCGGTATTAGTATCTTATGGGATACTTAAAACTGCTTATGATTGGGCCAAAGAATGTTTTACAGATGGGGATCCTGTTGGTGGTTAATAAATAGTCAGTCTATAATTGGAGAAAGTAAGCAATCTTAAGTGAATCGTATGAAATTTTAAGAAAATGTTTAAATCAGTTAGAAGCTATTTAAGGTAGGTGTCTTTAAAATATGCCAACTATGAACGTTAAGAATCTTAAATCCAATATTTCCGTGTTTACCAATGTCGTCTTTCCAGGAATACGTGGTCTCGCCCTCCGGTGATTAACAGGAGAAACAGTTGTAATGTTAAGTTACAACAGCATTTTCATATCCCAGTAAAATCATTACAAGAATTTAAATTAATCCCTTAGAAGTGTCTTAGTTAACTTTTTCTCACCACTCAATGTTGAAGTTTTGGGGAGATTTTCTTTTGGGATGATTTCTTGAGTCGTGTGTGTGGTTTTTTTAATCTGTGGCAACTTGCTTGTAGAGATGGACAGGATAAGTTGATGTGCACATGGTGTTTTAAGCAGGACTGTGTGTGTGTGTTTGCACTCAATATTTTTTTTTAAATACTGTTAGGGGGCTTATTCCTTCACCCACTTACTTTCCTGGTCCTTCTCGCATGAACAGAGAGCAACAATACCCGAAGTCCAAAGGTGCAAACAATTCAATGTTTATTGGGGTGAACTTCCAGCAAGCATGATTCCAGTTTCCTTCCTTAGTATCCTCCTTCCCAGCTCTGACACCACAGAGCCTTACACCTGTGTCCCTGTTCCTATTCCTGCCCTTAGCAAAACATTATGCCAATTTCCTTACCCCCATTCCCTGTTCCCATCTCCCCTCTTTAGCAAAACATGATTCCAATTTCTCCACCTCCATTCCCTGTTCCCATCTCCCATGCCCACTCACTTCCTCATTGACTACAGATTATATAGTAAACCTTGTGTTCTGCTTAGCTATACCTTAACCAATCATTTTCCTGAAATTTAACTAACCAATCCTAACATATTGTAACATGATTATGTAACCAATTATATCCCACCACCTTAATTAGTTTACACCCAGCAAAATTAATTATACAGCAGACAGGAACAATCACAGAACCAGACAGAGATTATACAGACAAACAATAGCAAAGTGGGAACTATAATGACAAAACAATACAGAAGTGAGGATTTCACATCCCAACTATTGATAAGTGAGTTCTTGCCAGACAGGATGCTATCAAACTAAGTTTCCTTTTACATTTTCTAGGCACTTCCCTTTCTCTGGAGGTGATAGGAATACAATCCTGTCCTGATAGTGCCTAACAGCCCAATAGCACCTTATTTCAATGTGACTAGTTTGGAATGTGAGGATGTGACTGTTCGCTTCCTAGCTTATGGCTGCCTCTGCTGCTTAGCCAAAGGCCTTAGCCTAAGAACAGGGCCTCAGACTGTCACAGTAAGAGAAGGCCCTTACACCAGCAGACAGTGATTTTGATTCTTTCTTTTATACCTCTAGAACTAGCCAAGTGATAAGAATACACCTAAATTCTTAAAGTACAGGCCTTTGCAGACAGGCCTGAATATCTATATCCTAACAAATACACTTTTAATTATTTCCATGAAATTATAGAATAATACACACCTTTCAGACTTGTTTAAATTCAGAGCTGATGCTGTTGTCCTTTTGTTGGTTTACTACCTTCATGGGTTGTCCTTATGAGCCTCTTCATCTTATGAATATGTAGTTAATGCATATATGCATTAGGGTTGTAATTCTTCCTTGCAGTTATTTCCTTTGTCTTTGTGGTGGGAGATTCTTAGAATATCTTTAAGTTTAGAGATTTAACTTGGTTTTATTCAGACAATTTTCTGAGAGATCCCTTTAGTTCCATCAGGGTTTAATAGGAGTTTGAAATTCTGTTTCATGTGAGTCCAAACCCTCTTATTCTCTCAATAAGTCAGCTTTCAAAATAGTCATTTATTTTTTTAAATTAAAGTTGTAATCTTTAAGCTTAATGGTCAGCTTAATGATCTTTGGAGAGGTTCTTCTTGTCTTCCAGTTTGCTGAGGGGCTGGTAATGCTGTGCCAGATAAGTAACTCCCCAGTTTAGTATCAATAGCTACTTCTATTGGTCATTTGTACTTAAAACACCTTACTAGTTAACCATAACAGGTTGTTATGTGAAGGCTTTGTATTTAGATAACAAAAATTATTTGCAAATATACATTTTAAAATAAGCCTATGGCATCTAAAGCATTGAGAATAACAAAGGTTTTCACTATTAAGTGGGAAAAATGAGGTAGAAGTAACCAATATCTCTTGGAGAACATTTATGGTACGAAAGTTTACAAGTTTAACAAATGTAGACTTCAGTGTGTTTGCAAAATAAATCAGTTTCAATAAGAATATTTGTTGAATTCTTTGTGTGGCTTTAAATTAAGGGTTTTTTTGGGGGGGGGGGGAGGACAGTGGTGGGAGGAGGATTGGTAAAGACCCATTTTACTTCTAGATTTATTGCTCTGATAACACAGCCTGCTTTTCATTTTTACATTTAGGTTTCTTGTTTTTTCATGGTTGTATTTTTTTGACCCGTGCTCCTTTTAGAGTTACAATTGTTTGTGACAATGATTAAACTTCTATTAAATATTTTGTACAAAGTACAAATCTCAATAACCAAAGTGTATCTCTTGAATATGTCACAAAAGAAAATAGTACAAAGTTAAAACAAGGTAAAGGTTAAAATGCAGTTCTGAGTCTGTATAAACACTCTTAAGATAAATGCTTCTTAGCCACAAAGCCATGTTTACCTTTCCTGATATTTGTTTTATCCTTAGGTGATTAAGGTAGAAACCTCTTGGAATTCCCTTGACTAGCTTGGACGTTTTGCAACATAACTAACTAAAATAATATATACTGTTATATTTTCAAGCATTCTGTCTATAACATACCTGTTGTATGCATGTATCATGTAGCTACTTCTTAACTTTATTAGGCTGTTAACTTGTTTTCGTTTTTACTGAATATTATTATAACTGTTTTGTTAATCATTTTTGCATCAATATTGAAGTTTCTCTCTCCCAGAATGAATTAAAAGTTCACTAGATGTGGACCCAGTGGGAGAGATGTATGTTACTAGAATGCAATGATAGAATCATAGAACAGCTTTTGTCTCAAGAAGCTCTATAGAAAGAGAAGGTGAAGAATGTTAAAGCTCCATTGCTTTGATGTATAACACTAGGCACTGTTGCTCTGACATACTGTATTTTACCATGGTAACAAATCCTGCTTTAAAATATTTCATCTGAACAATATAGAATTAGACTGTATGTCACTGACAATATTCTGATGTATAATACAAAGCACTATTCCCCTCCTTCATGTGTAATTTAGTGAAGTTCATTTCAGAAGGGGAAAATGTAATTAATATTAATTACACTAGACAGGAAAGACAGATGGGGACACTGGCAATAAGCCTGCCATTAGTCGAGGGTGTATTATAATCTTTTCTACATTTGGACTATGGATTAACTTTTCATCTTCTACATTATGCTAATTAGGATTAATAAAGTAAAAACTACTATATATCTGATGTTTGGTAGTCATACAAGGTGTAAGAAGACTTACTGACCTTTCTATCACAGTATGTGTGAGAAGAATACCACCCAAAACCCTCTCAGTGTAAGAATCCTAACATGAGCCAGAAATCTGAGTACTGTCTTTCAGTAAGAATAGAAAAGATCACCATTAATAATCATACAGCATCTTGCTCTTGGTGTAAGATGGAAAAGTTTGATTGTACAGAAATGAAGAATGTCCCACCTAGAAAGCAAATGGAAAAACTAAATTTCCAGTAGATTTTGGCTGGAAAGTGGGATAAAGTTTGTATTTACAGCAAAGCTTTTAAAAGTATACGACTACCTGACCTTTTTTCAGAGCTTACTTTACTTTTAAAGGAAGAACTTGTCTGCATTGTGAACCTTGTCGCCAGTGTATGGTATTTCTTTTTATATAGTATCTTAATGCTTTTCTAGCCCTACTCAATAGTTCATGTCTATTTTCACTGTACACAGATTTAGTGTCAATGTGACACTTTTGTGTTGACCTAAAATGTCATTATAAAATTTAGAAACATGGGACTTTTATGTGTTCTATCTTAGTGCAGAACCTCAAAAGTTCAGTCTGCTGATCTATTCCTGGGAAGGCTATTTGAATCACGTTAACCAATAGAAAATTAAAAGGGGATATTCAGGTACAAGTTTATCATATATTATAATCTGCTATATTTGAACTAAAGTTTGAGGTGTGTTGTGGCAGAATTCTATTAATCTATATTCTGAATTGTAAGCCCCTGACCTAGAAAGTTGAGAGGGTTGGAACCCTCTGCTCTCCACATAGGAAATTGGAGAAGTCTAGCTGCTGGGGAGTTTTATTTACATAAAGTATAATTATGCTCACCTATAGTTCTGTGTAATGTGTATTGCATTCTGCGGAGTTTTGTTTTGTTTTTCATTTTATGCATAAAGATGTTAAATGTATTAGTGAAAACATATGAATTGTGCAAGACATACTTAAGTAATTTGGACACCCTGGGCTGCAAAGTAGTGGACTCTAGTCAGGTAGGGAATTTAAATTCAACAATGCAAACGGCAAGCCTCTGACAAGGCAGGGACTGTGTGTAGGGGTCCTACTGTGCTCTGGGTTTCACACCTAGAGACTCTGAGAATCCAGTGCAGCGCTGGTCTTGAGGGACTAAACTGGGTCAGACTGGACAGGCAGTGGGAATGACCTTTCAGAACTGCATTGCTAATAGAGGAGTTGGTAGAGCTGACCTTTTGAGACAGGATCAGGCAGCCACAGATCAGAGCAGACCTGATAGCCCAGACTTTGCCTGTCTAATCCAGTCAAGCAAAGATGTCCTGCCTTACTGCCTGCTTTACTATTACTGAGTCTAATAGGCTCATGAGTGAGGGTATAGGTGGGTGGGGAGTTCTTAATTGAGCCTGTGGGGTAGCTATTGTTTAGATTTTGTCCACTTTTATTTTTATATAAGCATGTGGTGGTCTTTACCACAAAGGTATTCATGGCTGCCTATTCTCAAACTCCTGAGTGCTTGTGAGTGTGGAAGAAATACCAGAAGGGTGACTGGGGACTTAAACTGAAAGTACCTCGAACTGAGAAAGGAAAAGTTTTAGATGGGAGCTTAAGCCATCTGCTTCATTTCAGAAAGTTGCTTGGAGATTATATGAATCTGATCCTGGCTTCTGGCAGTGATGCTTGGTCACTTAATCATAATAAAACTAGTACCCTTAATTGGGTCAGGAATGCACTGCTATGCAAGGGGATCCCGGTTAGATGCCTACATTTAGAACCAAATCCTGGTCCCATTGAAGTCCACAGCAAATTTCTTGGGATCAGCATCTGGCCCTTAGATCCTTGTGCTGGGAGTACTGTGTATGCATTTCTCTGAATGACTAGTAGTATTGATCCAGCAGCATTGATTTAGGCTCCCTTTACCGAAAGAGGATTGCTGCAATGCAAGAGCCTTGAGGGAGAGTTTTTTTTGTTTGTTTGTTTTAAGAGAAATGAACACAGATGATCCTCTGCAGAGAACCTTGGGGATGAAAGATGGCTTCGCAGGGTAATTCAATTCACACATCAAAACCAGGCCTATATGTAATCATGGTACTGGCAGGCTCTAAATCTGGATAAGTTGGTGGAAATAGTTGGTGGAACTTGCACTCTCAGATTGATTAGAATATCTGAGATTCCAATATGTGCCCTCTATCTCAACATGCTAGAATTCAAGACCATTACGTACCTGTACCATATAGGGTACATTATTATTTCATGAAAAGTAATTTTTGTGGCTTAACCAATAAGAATACAAAAACATACGTCTTAGCTGAAAGCTACAGCTACCATTTTCTTAGTATGCCATCCCTGTTAATGTTTTCAAGGATCTTATTACAAATGGATTTGGATCTTCTAATAACTAGCTGTGTAGAAAAGGGAGCATAACAATGTGGAATTGCCATAAAAAGCCTTCTCGTGGATCTATATTGGCTGGTCCTTGAGCACAGAAATTAGAGAAAGAAAGAACAATGATGTATTTTTTTTAATGTGTTGTCTTTCATTTTAACTGGATTTCATCTTGCTTTTATATTAGGGGAGAGGGTAAATGGCATTATAATAGCATATTGAAGATTGTTGTATATGTCTGTGTGGCCTGACCTGGAATGTGTTCAGTTCTTACTACCCCGCTCAAAAAATGATTCATAAAAAATAGCAGTTCAGAAACTGATAAGACTGGAAAGTCTTTCCTGGTCTCTAATCTCTCCTTATATTGGACTGGTGTCAGAGTAGCAGCCGTGTTAGTCTGTATTCGCAAAAAGAAAAGGAGTACTTGTGGCACCTTAGAGACTAACCAATTTATTTGAGCATAAGCTTTCGTGAGCTACAGCTCACTTCATCGGATGCATCTGATGAATCTAATGGATTAATGTATTGATTTTACACTTAGATCACTGAGAGGAGATTTTGGACAGATTCTTGTATTGGAATTGTGTAGGTAAAAATGTATAGAAGTTATGGATCAAAAGTTCTTTATTCAGTTTGCTAAAACTGATTAGGAGCTTTCTCATGTAATCTGGTATGGAATTTCATTAAAAAGAAAAGTTGGATATATCGGAGTTCCTACAATTACTGTTTTTTTTTTTCCTGAAGTTCAATTTGGAGACCATTCAGCCTCTGGATTTTATTGCCCTGTCACTAGATAATTATACTGAAATGTCAATTTTAGTGATCATCGTTAATCATTGTTCAGTGTTTTTTGGAAAAACCTTTTGCTCTGTTACTATTTTCTCTCAATTAAAAGGAGAGAAGCATAAAGTTTTTTTTAGAAGTTGAAGAAAATTTTTAAAAAGAAATTAAAAGCAAAAAGTAATTTCATTATAGCTATATGTTAAATGCACAGAAGTCAGAAAATTGAAGTTGTTTTGCTCAGCAAAGTTGAATCCCTCAGCATGAGATATTTGTGCATATTAACTAAAGATGAGCATGAAATCCTGGGTGTTTTTTGAAATGGTTACAGACGGGTTTCTCCAGCTCAGGGATCCTGATGCAGGTCATGTCTAATACTGATTGACTTCACACCTTCAGGTGGTGGTGCCCTTTGTTTTTTACAAACTATTTTTTTCACATTAATTGTTATGAATTTGGTGCTTGACACAGGAGGTGGGCTGCCATTCTTGAGTTATGTTCTCTCTTTAGCCACAGCATAGGCAGATCCAGGCGTTGAGGTAATGCAAGCTTCACCAAACTGAACCTCTTGTGTCTCTCCATCCTGGGAAGGATTGCCTTTAGGGATGAGAGGATAGTTCATTCTCTATTGCCTCTCAGTGTTTGGTGCTTGTATTGAGCGTAGCATGACAACAGGGCTGTTAAGTGATAACATGACTGCTCAATATGGCCAACTTGTGAGAGGCTTTTTTGCAATGGCCAGCTTTTGCACTGTTGGTGTGGCGGTGGAGGGGGGGGGGAGTTAATAATAATAATAATAATAATAATAATAATTATTATTATTAATAATAATACAGGAAAAGGCTTGATATGATACCAGTTTCTGGAAGGCTGACTCATGTGTAAAGTGAATTTAATAATGTTGCACAAGGAAAGTTACACATTTCAGCTAGGAATATTTATAGGATGATTTTACAAGTTACAAAACTCTTTGTATCAGTTTGGACCAGTTCCTTTAACTTCTTGTTCTGTACCATCCTTAGCTTTGCTTTGAATACTAGCATTTCAGGTACTGGTCCGTGAAGGTACTTCCCCAGCTGGTACCAGGGCAGGACATTAATGTGTATTGCCGTTTGACAAGTTTCCTATTTTCTAATGCCAAAGCTGAAGTCAGCTTTGCAAAGTGTTGTTATTGGATACTTATCCTAAGTGAACTGGGTTATAGAAAGACATAGGCCAATTCAGTTCATGTAACTCCTAGAAATATATACATAATGTTATATTTATAGTGTGCTTAATGCATATTAACGTGTAGTCTGAATTTTAAATATTAAAAAAATAAAAGCCCAGCGTATATTGGCCAACAGCATTAGGAACTGAGTTGAGATTACCAAACTCACCTCACCTAAACTACACAAATAGCCTCTCTGATACAAATGTGTACATTACATACCTATGTAACATATTTATTTCATTAAATGTTTGGGTTTCAAATACCTATTTCAGCTGCCTGTTTTCTTCATGCACAGGTGAAGTATATCTAGGAGAACGCAGAGAGCTGGAGGGTTCCCCAGACACACTTATCCCATTAATTACACTTTGGGCCTGTTTTCAGCCCAGTTCCTTCCTTAATTTCCCTTCTTCCTCTCTCCCCTGTACTCTCTGGGCAAGCAGCCCAAAGCACTGCCTCAGGCTTGGCACTATCACATCTGTGCTGCTTCTTTCACTGGACTTTTTGATGCTGATGTGCATACCCAGAAGCAGTTATTGAAACGGACTTCATTGGGAGCTGAGGCAGATCTGTTCAGGAGAGCTGAAAATGAGTTACTTTGAGCCTCATGGAAAGAACAGTTCAAACAAACTCTCTTCACTTGAACAATTTGTGGTCCATACAACTAACAGCAAGGATGTTATAGTGAAATCTGTATTTGCAGTTACCTACTACACGTATACATCTGCATTAACAGTCAGAGACCTCTCTAGTCTCCTCTCTCCATCATATTAACTTGCCTTATATGAAGCAGACAACCCTGAAACACATTTCTAGCCACTGTGAATGTGCCCTGGAGTTTGCATCAAAGCTAACTTGCTAATGTTGCTGTTAGGAAGGGAAACTGTTCCACTGGAATCAGAGGGGAGGTCTGAAAATGCAGCAGCGCTGCTGAGCTAGCTGGCCTGATGGCAGTGCCAACCGTTCTAGCATCCAAAATGAGAGTGCCAGTGGTGGCTCTGAACAGGTTGCACTGTGCAGTTTTTTACACCATGTTCAATAATGCAAAGAGAAACATTTATTTTGCACTTCACTGTACAACTGAGTATGTGGGAGGCATGCACCAAAAATGTCGAAACCTCATTTTGCAGGCTACATCTATGCAGCAGCACTGAGTCTCACTGTATTGAGGAAAGGCTTCAGCAACTTGCTGCTACTAGAGCCTTTCACTGCAGTGGGACATTACACTGTCTTTAGTAATAATTATTATTAATAATAATAATTAAAAAATCTGTTGGGAGGGGCCCTGCTTGGATGAGTAGGGTTCATATCCACAGAGTTAAGGTGTGTGTCCTTACTTTATCTGCCCAAGCAGCACCTCACTGTCTACACTGCTATTTATACCCAGGCAAGGCGGGGCATATAGTATATGCACTCTACACACCAAGAAAAAGTGTGCAGTGTAGGCATACCTAAAGACAAAGGGAGTTCAGCTCGCCTCGCCAATCCTTCACTGTTTCGTGTCTTGGGTAGTGTACTGATTTTTAGTTTAATGACAGTATTTTTGGGAGGTACGTTTTTTTTTTTATAGATTGGTTAAAATTACCAGACACACTTTTTTCAGGCAAAACTACTACTAAGTTAGTTTAACTTTTTTTTATTCAAACCTTACGCTGCCAGTTTTAATTCTTGTGACAGGAAAGAGATGAGAAGCCAGCAGACTGCATTACAGATCCCTGGGGCAAGCAAACTAAAAAGGCAATCAGCCAGAGATCATTGCCAGCATGGTCAGTGCTGCCTCACAACCTGCCAATAATCCTAACGGCTAGCTGAGAGGTTGAGATTTGTGTGGACAAAAGCAGATCAATTGAGCAGCCTCTGATGTGACTGACTTCATTAGTCTGGAGAATGCACAAGTGACTATATGAAGGAAAAATTAGTAGTAATCTGAATTTTTGTCCAGTGATTAGAAAATAATCTCTTTCCTGTTCTGCCAAAGAAATGAATGCTAGTTATATCCCTGTGATAAATGAAGTGGGGTGGGGGTACCTCCCTTTTATGGACACCCAGCCAGCCAGTAACTATAAAATCTCACTGAGTAGCTGTTCTCTAATTGCTCTACTTATAGAGGGTTAAAAAGTCTCACTGCTATGCATAGGTAAAAGGAAGTGAGTGGGCACCTGGCCAAAAGAGCCAATGGGAAGGCTAGAACTTCTTAAAATTTGAAAAGAGACTGCCCTTTTGTTGGTCTGTTGCTGTCCTGGGGAGAGGCAGGCAAGGCAGCAGCTATGCTGTAAGAAGCTTGGGCCAGGTATGAAAAATCATCAGTATCATACCTAGAAACTACTCATTTAAAACCCCATATATGTAAGTATATCAGGAAATGTCTAGGAAGATGTGATTAGGTTTATCCCTTTTCTTTTGTTATAGCTTATGGATTCCTCTGTGCTAACCCCAGGTGCTTTTGTTTTGCTTGTAACCTTTAAGCTGGACCACAAGAAAGCTATTCTTGGTGCTTAATTCTTGTAGTTGCTCTATTAAAATCTAGCAATAGCCTGAGTTCCCAGATATATTTTCTTTTTTTAATAAAATTTATCTTTTTTTAAGAACAGAATTAGATTTTTGTGTCTTAAGAGGTTTGTGCACATGTTTAATTAGCTGTTGCCACCAGCTGATTTTCCTTTTTTCCTCAGCTCTTCCCTGGAGGGGGGGGGTGAAGGAGCTTGAGGGTACCCCACAGGAAGGAATTCCCAAGTGCGCCTTCCTGGGCTCTCAGTGGAGTTCTGCACTTGGTGGTGGCAGCATCTACCAGTCCAAGGTCAGAGAAAAGCTGTAACCTTGGGAGTTTAATTCAAGCCTGGAGTGGCCAGTATTAATTTTTAGAATCTGTGCAGGTCCCCACCTTCTGCGCTCAAAGTGCCAGAGTGGGGAATTAGCCTTGACAATCCCCAATACATGGAGATGGGTGGTGGTAAAGTGACCAGGTAGCAAGTGTGAAAAATTGGGATGCTTTTTTTTTCCCAGGGGGTCGGGGGAGTGCGGGGTTACAGTGGCATGTAAGACAATGCCCCTAATATCAGGACAGTCCTAATAATATCAAGATGTCTGGTCATACTAACAGGTGGTCACATGGCTTGAAATATTTTCAGATAATAGATTTTGGCGTATTGGATTTACATCAATAGTTTGGAAAAGACCCCATCTTATATAATTTTCATGCCCTACCTGGGTGTTATGGCTGTGCAATACAAACTAATGTACAGCTCATTCATTGGGTGGAGAGCGAAACTAAATGTAAGTGGATCATTTACTGTCCACAAGGGTTCAAGGGCCCTACTTTTATTTCAGAATCAGAAGTTAGAAAGAATTGATCCACTGCCAATGGAGGATTGTTCCCTCTAGTACATTTTTTTTTCTAGTGCTTTGACCAGTCTAATTTAGAAGTGCCAAATAATTTAGGCATCTACCACTTCCCTACCGAGAATCTTTCTGATATGTCGCCTAAATTTTCCCTTTGATTCCTTTAGTTCAAATTATTTCCCTGCCCCCCCCCACATGCACACGCGCGCCACACGTATCACACTAAAATTTCCTCTCCCTCCTTGCTATTTACACTCTAAAGCTTTGGCATAATATTCATAGTAAGCCAATTCAAATAAATTGAATCCAGATTGGCATCCAGGTATATCCTTTTCTTCCAGGCTATTGCTTGGTGACCTGTGGTGAATTAGGGCTCTAACTGAACCACTTCTGAGATGGATTGCTCATGTGAAATTGAAAAACCTTACTAAAGGATGGATGTATGCATGTATGTCCACCATTGCTGACATGTATACACCAAACAGACACAATAGAAGATGCCTAGGGCTTGACCTAACCCTGGGTTAGGCAAGGGAACAATGGGTGAGCTGTAACATTAGAAATTTAGTTTTAGCTAACTTTTCAGGAAGGGTGAAAGCAGGAGCAGTGGAAACCTACCAGGAGTAGAACAAAAGAGGCCAGATGATCAAGAGGGGTTTAAAGAAACACAGAACAGGAATCAGACTGGAAGAATGGGGCAAGAGAAAGTAAGGTCACAGAAATTGGGGAAGGGACTCCAAGAGGAAGAGAGATCTAGCATTTGGGGTTGCAGTGCCTGCTTTCTTGAGCCCAGATGGTTCCAAGGATTCTGGACAACCCAAAGGATTCAGATCCTAGCCCAAATAATGCCATGGAGTGGTGAGGAAACTGAGGCAGGGGACCTGTGTTTAGTGTTTGTATTATCTATACTCCCTTGTGCTTTTACACAATTAAGTATAAAAGAGCATTAATGTGTTAGACTGAGACACACTTTGCTCAGTCTGTTAAATGTTTCACAACTGCCGTGTACCCCTCAGAGTTAAACTGTAAACCAGAAGCTTTTGGATGGAGTTCTAGGGGGTGCAGGCATGTTTAAGTAACTGGGGTATCTTGGGAGTCCACACTGATCCTGGAGTGTGGGGCAGATGGGCTGAGGAGGCCCATTTCCAAGAAGGGATAACTGACAATCAGTACTCAGGAAATGTGCCAGAGGGCAAAGGAGGAACCAGCACTGCAGCCTTCTGAGGCTTTAGAAGCTTAACATGCCCCTAGAGCACAGAAATCCTCATGGTGGCTAGCAAGGAGTTCTCACTAGGATCTGTGACATGACTGATGAAGCACATTGTGCTATGCTGTTCTTTTCAGTAACAGGGTGTCTGCTCAAATTTGTATTAGTGAACAATCATACATTTATTTCTTGTTAATGTTCTGGATGTGTCCTGAGACACAATTTTCCATGGCCTTATTTAAACTAAAACTTTCCTTGTCATCTACTCTGTGTCCCATCACTGCCATCACTATGGGAGAACTGATCATTTTTACAGTTGGTTGTGCTCTACATGCAAACCAAAAGTGTTTTGTGTGTGAAGGGGAGAACTTTTAGTGTCCTCAAACATAAGGGGATTGCAGAAAATCATTAGCTAAGTACAGTAAAGATTCCTGGATAAGTTTGCCCCCCGGAACTTAGTATGCATCTCCCGAGTAGTGGTTCTGGTAATATTGCCTGGCTGTACTTGTCAAAATATTCTATAGAGTTTCAAGGATTAAATGTAGTTTTCTGATTGTCTTGATTTTCTGTGGTCAGTTGTAAAATCTGGTGGTACTGATTTTATCATGAAGAATAAAGAATTATACACTTAACACTGCTGCTAGTTGTAGGAGCTGCAGAAGCAGGGATCTTTGGACCATTGGAGAACTTCCTACTGTCTTGACTGGATTTTTTTCTGCCCCTTGCAGATGGATTGTTTACTCCATCCCTCCATCAGTCTCTTCACCTCAATTTTACTCCACACCTGCTCCCCCTTCCCCACTCCCTTCACTTTTATTTCCATTTAGCTTATCCTCTCCTAACTCTAAACATATGCTCCTTTCTCCCCCCAAACTGTGAACCTTAGATGACATTTGCCTTCATCACATAGTTCGCTCTGCTTGTTATATCCTCCCCCTCACTCATACACCCTCTGTCTTGTCTATTCAGTTTCTATATTGCTCAGGGCAGGGACTTAGATACTATGTTTATCTAATTGTACAGTGTCTAGCACAATGGGGCCTCATTCTTGGTTATTAATATTAAGTCTCCTAGTTTGAACTGCTTTAATAATGTACACTATTATGACTAAACCTAAGCTAGGAAGGTTGAACTATGAATACAGGCAGGTGTGACATCTGACTTAAAAATATCTGGTTGCAAAGGTTGGAGAGAGAAATGGAGACCAATAAAGTCATTGCAATATATTCCATTTACTAGAAAAAACTGGCGGTGCTGGTTACAGGCTATAAAAATGGACTGAGCACAGAAAACCAAGTACAGGAGCCTTAATGGTACAAACTAGTATTGCATATACTACAAATGGGAAAGTGATATGTGACCAATGCTTTCCTTTGAATTAAGACCTGGTAAAGGAAAAAAGGGGGAAATTATGTGAACTTGTTTTAAAATTTTTACCTATTTTTCCTGAAATGTTATCTATTTTGAAATCTGAAATGGGGGCATGAATGTTAATTTGAATGTGTACATCTGAGTCAATATAGCTAACAATCTCCAAGTGATGGTCAATCATTTGCACTTTGTTTTTTATTTCTCTGGATGTTGTCTTTCCCATATTTTGGGAATTCTTGTCCTTAATATCCTGATACCTTTTCACATCCTGCTTTCTGCACCCTGACAAAATTATGCCTCTACACTGGGATGGAAAATACACAAGCCTAGCCAGTTTCACTGCAAAAGCTTCCCCAATGGTCAAGCCAGGACACTGACCAGTCATGTGAGAGTTTGACTCAGGTACAGCCATTTCCATTGGCAAAGCACCCTATGCAAGTGCAGAAGTACTTACTCAGCCCCCTCTGCCCCCAAATGTGGCACTTGTAAAGAGCAGCCAGAGGGAGACATTTGCAGTGCACAAATTTTATTGGTCTTACAAAACCTAGGAATTATGCTACATATTGAGTGCCATCTACTGATGTATCCACTATCTATTTACATATATACAAACACAGAGCACTCTTTAAATGTGACTCTTCCTATAATGGAAAAAGGGTAATTTCAATTAACTTCCTAGTCTTTCAAATGATTAGGCAACTTTACATCTCTTCCACTATGTCTGGTTTCACTTTGTATCCTGGAAATCTGTTTGAATCTTTTTATTATATAAAATATTTAATGCTGTCGCTGATAGTTTTACTTTTAAATATAATCTTTGTTCAGCTGCCTAAGTGTCTCAGTCATGGAGCTGAAGGTGTTATATAAATATCTTCAGTAGAAAATAAAATTCTCAAAAATGTAACAAGTAGCTATTCCTCTTCTACAATAGAATATAGCCAACCACAGCCCAGAAAGAACAAATGTTACTCCCCTCTCAAATGATTGAAACTGTATCCACCCTCAACTTTTTCCACATATAGGCCATGTGGTGGTGGTTTCGGTTTTTTGCTAAGTTCTTAGTCTTAGCAAACCAAAGTTATTGAGCGACTTGCACATTTTCATGGAATGAACTTTCAAATGGACTACAGAAAATTCTTGCCAATACTATTGGAGCTGAGAATGCAGCAAATTTACCCCCATATTTGTTGTTTAAGTAGGCATGAATAAGCCTGATTTCTAAAAACTGATCCAGAACTCAGTTAATAAAATACTAAAACTATCTAAAGAGCAGGAATATGTGGAAATATTGCTTGTAATGCAAAAGGCCTTGCAGTGGAAAAACCAATGGTGCTGATAAAAGGATAATGGTTATCCTTTGTGACTTATTTACTCACTAGCCAATGATGCACAAGACTATTTTTAGCTACTTGTATTTGCAAATTTTTCTAGTGTTCTATAAAAAACATCTTAATATAAATAGCTTGTTTGATTTTAAAACCTAGTACTGAAGACTTTGGCAAGATATCTGTTCCAGGCACAGAAGTTAGGCTTGTTTCAGGGCACACAGGGTGAAGGAATATGTTTACAAATTTACTCACTTGGTATCCACTCGAGTCCTTTAATATGAATTGCTATTACGAGACAAGTAATATTTTATCTAAGTTTACAGTTAGCTTTCCTGCTTTGGCCCCTTACTGTAGCTAATTTAGTAAAACTGCATTTAAATGAGTCCCCAATGAGAGACCCAAAGTTCACATTTTTGCCTTAATAGACATGTTAGTCTTCCTGCATGATGAAATTTCATCAATGGATCTTTACTTTTCACATATAAGACAGCTATTATATATCCGTCAGTGCATTATAGTCCTGACCTCACCTTGGGGAATTATTGTAGAAGTCATTGCACTTCAAGATGAAAGACAGGATTTTTAATTGGCTAACGTTATAAAGATATAGTGTTCTTTATCACAGGAGTCTTGTAAAGGCTCTTCTAAAAAAAAATTTTTTTTTAAATTCAATACAAATAAGATTTGTCTCCTTAGGCTGGTGCTCTTGAAAGTTAAATCTTTTTAATTTCTGGCTTGCTGGTAGATAGTCCTGTGGGAGCCCCCAGCTTGGGAACAGAGGTTGATTGGAAACAAAGGTGATGGAGTTGTTCCCCAACCTGGACCCCAGCCTACACTACTGTCAAAATATTCCTTTGTTAATGAAGGAATTAATGACTTTTGCAACTGCATATCTTGCCTTTCTCTTTGCAGGCTGAGACTTGCATTCAAATGTCCCCAAGAGAATTAGGGATACTTGCTAGAAAAAAAAATGGCTCCACAAAATTGGCTGGTGGGTTTTGCATCCTCTTATGCTTAAAGGATTGTCTCCTGCAAAACTTTTGCAGTTTTCAGAAGGTAACTTTTTTTTTTTATTGATTAAGGTTAAGTTTACTTATAGTGCTCCACCACTTATTTTCATGTGAATACACAAAGTCACTGACACTCTTTGATGCCGAGAAGAAAAACTTACTTTGTCAAATAGGTATTGCACTGAAAAACTTACAAGGCAGCTGACACATAACTCTAGGTGATTTATTGTTCATTAGATTTCCTATGATTGATTCTCTCTGTCTCTCTCTATGAAACAAAATTCAATCCATATATCCAATCTAAAACTGATTAACTATTGTCAAGATGATCACCTGTTATGCCTTTCCAAAATATATGCAATTAGAGCTAAAGGAATGAACCTGTGTTTTAGCATGGAAGTAGGGGTGGTATTTCCATAATCACAGTATGTCTACTAAGTTGGATTTGGTTACTTCAACTGGTTTTTTTTTTAAAAAAAAATGATATACAATCCATACAAGAGCAAGATTTTCTAGGGGCAAAGGTATGAGAAAACAAGGGTTAACTTTCATCCTGTGGTGACCTTTTTGAATAAATTTTTCATGGTTGGGAGCATGGTGCATTATGAAATGTGATTGAAGGTATATACTGGTTTGGGGGAGTTTAGAGTCTGCAGCTGTCTTTGCCTCCAAAAGACAAGACTGCTGTTTGAAATTGTGTGCCTGGAAATGTCTGTTTTCATTTTCAGCTGGAGACTGAAGGATATTCTTTTTGTGGGGACTGAAATAGGGGTTGTGCTGTGGAAGGGAGGGGTCATAGACTGAGGAGACGTGATGACCCAAAGGATGAGCTGTTGCCCTGTTGGCAGTTGTTTTGTGGTGGTGGGTTTTTTGTTTTGTTTTGGTAATATCAAAGGTGTTCCAGCACCACTGCAACTCAGTTTTACACTGTGAGTGGCAGAGTTATTGCTAAATGAGACACTTACTAAATCAATCTGAGAGCAAGATCCCCTCCGCCTATAAGCAGAAATACTCCATTTGGGGCTTTGGATCTGAGATGGATCAAAATATGCAGAAAGTAGCTTGGATCCAGTTACCCAAATCCAAACACCCCCAAAATGTGGAGGCATTTGGATGTGAGCCTAGTGTGGCCTCTCTCTTTCAAATATTCATTAAAAATGAATAGCTCTTTAATAAAGTAAAGAGCAAATAGATGCTGAAATAGTCTATTACAAAATAGGAGAAACCTTTTTGTGGACAGGAAAGTAATGCAACTTCCTCCTGCTTTTAATACAAGAGAGGCTTTTAAATTTTGATAGGCTCGTTCTTTCAAACTCTCACAGTAGCAAAGTGATTTAAAAGAGCCATCATTTTATTTGCCATTTAAAGTGGCATGCCTCAAATTTAGTGAAAACTTGGTCTTCCAAATGTCATTTTCCCTGCTAGTGAAAGTCTTCATAAAACATTTCTAGTGTAGAATGTGAAGTTGCAAATACATTTTTTTTCCTCTCATTGGTGTATTCTTGTTTAATGTGTGCTCTGTATTCTATAACATTGTGATTTTAGGGTCCACCCTCCCTCCAAAACCCACATTTGATACCCAGGAAGACTGCAGCTGAAGGGAGTATGCAATCCTGGCAAATGAGAACCTATACAAGTAATAGTGGCTCAGAACGCTAGTGCATAGGATGGAGATGAGACTGGTTCAGTTATCATGTTCTAACCTGAGCAGTAATATTATCATCCATGGATTCTGAGTCTCAAATTGTTAGCTGTGCAGGAGATAGTCCTGTAAAATGGAGGGATAATGGATATGAGAATTTGAGGAAAACTATCAGTTTGGTACCAAGGGTCCCAAACCCAGGAAGTGGAAGCATTACCCTCTGCATCACCAAGGTGCAAGGCTTGATAAGGGAACTGCTGCTTATACCCCATCACTAGCAGCTACACCTGTTGACACTCAGGAGCGTCAGAAGACTAACAGACTGCTGGTTGGATATCACTGGGTATAAAGCTTCCTGTTCCTGTCCGATCCCTTGTCTGAGCAACTAGTTGCTAGGTGTGTTGCTTGTCAGACCTCTAAGACCACATCCCTCCCTCTTGGCCTGAGCCAGCCCTCTCCCCCAGTTCCTGATTCCAGCTTTGACCTGTGACCATGACTCTGACTTTACTCCTGGCTTTGACCACTAGGTCACACAGCCCATGTTGCATGTCCCAACAATGATCCAGAGCATATGAAAATCATACTCAGCTTAAATTTTAACTTTTCATATTCTAAGGTGTTAGTAAAACCAGGAAAGAAGCCTGCTTTTTAAAAATATTTAACCACGCTATCTATTTAGCTATCTAGTATCATGATACATATAAAATAAACCTAGCACAATGGATCTCTGACTTGGCTAAGGCCTCTAGGAGCTACCAAAATGTGTTTAATAATAATATATGACAGTCGGTCTCCAGAAATGCAGTCTGACAGCTCACCTTAATCTTATATTAAAAAAAGCGCACACTTTTTTGGTCAAATGAGATACGATTAGCTAAATTGCAGGGTGGGTTTGTTTTATTCAGCATGATGCTAAGGATGGGTCAGTAACAACAAGAGGAATCTAAAATAAGCTCTTCTCCAGGAAATTAATGGTTGTATTAGAGATTCACTTCCTTGATAAATGCATGCAAAAGTTGAGTATGTGGGGTGCATATGCATATTTTTGTTAAAAGAATATTTTAAATTGCTCTTGTTCATAATGGGACTGTAATATTTCATACAGATACACAATATCTAAATCTCTTTGCCTCACTCTCGCCTTTGGTTTCTTCAGGAGGGAGTACTAACATCCACTGATTCATAAGGGAAAAGAAGTTAACGTAATAGAAAAATCCCCATGTATCTTTTGAAAAGAGCTTTCCCATTTGCTGGCTTCAGTACAGTTAATGAAAACTGTGTGTGATCAATGTTTTCTTACCTGCATGAACTAGATCTTTATCCGTCATAATATTTTCATTCTGCAAAACGGTGCAGAAATGCACAGATATTAGCTTAGGTCACTTTGTCATAGCAAGCTTACTGGATTTACTGGTATTACCCCGAGTTTTAAACCAGTGGTTCTTCACCTCTCCTATACCATGACCCCATGTTACATCAGAAAAAAGTTTTCGGACTTACTGACTTCAATGGAGCTACCCAGTTTTAAACCAGCTAAAGATCCGCAGTAAAAACACTTCAGATGAGGTTAGTTGCTTGTTGATTTTGTCCAACTTACAATGTCTGTCGGGTGTATTTAAGTGACGCTTATGTTTGCAGAATTTTTGTGAACCATTCTAAAATTTGCTTTGCTTTGAACAGACTTTATTTTATTGACCAGCAGTGTCCTTCTACAACAGGAGACTTTTTTTGTTCCCTTTCTATTCATCTTACTTGTTGGAATCCACAAGAATCTATAGCAGGCCCTTTGCTGTTTAGTTACATGTTGCTACTGGGACAATTGATTTGCAAAAATGATGGTGGTTCCTACTGCTATGTTGATGACACAGATCTGTGTTGCACTATAGCCCAGATATTGATTCCTTCAGTCTGCGTTAGAGACCTGTTTACTGGACACACACTCTGGATGCCACGGCATTTGCTCCAGCTGCATGCAGATATAACAGAGCCCTTAATTCTGGGGCTTCCTGCAGGTCTTGAAAATTGTGCCAGCAATCAAGATGCATTCTCAGGGGCCTCTGAATCAATACTACATATGAAGTTAGAATTGTATGGCCTAATTTACTGTATGCAGTGGTGTTGTAGCTGTGTTGATCCCAGGATATTAGAGAAACAAGGTGGGTGAGGTAACACCTCTTTTTGGATCAACTTCTTCTTAATGCTTGTCTTGCCAACAGAAGTGGGTCTAAAAAATATACCTACCTTATTTCTCTACATATCCTGGAACCTTTCATGTAAGTTCTCATCCTTCTGTGCTAGAAAAGATTTTGAATTTAACACTTGCATTGTGACCTTGCCAAAATTATGCTTTATCCCTGCACCATAAATGTAGACTTGTTAGACTCTCAGCATTCTATTACAACCCTTTGCTCCCAAGCCTGCTCGATCAGAGTACATAGTATGCAGCTGTACAATTAATGAGAAAACGGAAGTTTGGGGTGTGTGAATTTTTATTTTGTTTATGCGTTTATTTACACTTTTAGATCCAGAAGGAATATCTATCATGCTCCAGGTGCCTCTGACAATGTTAAAATCATAGTTAACATAAGCAAAAGTATTAAAACAACCCACCCCAAACAAATCATACAGTCAGATAAAATACATATCCTAGCCACAGTACGCACCACCTCTGAAACAGCATTTTCTTTTCCCAAAGCTCTCCTAACCAGATGAACCTTGTGCTATTCCTTGATGGTAAGGAGATCTAGATTGTTTCAGAGTAGGGGAAGGTTATATATTCCTAAGGAAAGGGGCTTTTGTGGTGAACACCTGCCTGCAGCCCCCTCTCTTCTATACTGAGAAGTCCAGATCAATGCCTCTACAGATGTTAACTGTAGCAGCATGGCATGACACAAGGAGTGGGATGTTCTTACTCAACACTAGTATCTTAAACTCCCCCTGGAAGCCCCCAGCCAGCCAATACAGATGATGATGAACTAGTTAAATATGCTCAGAGCTTGATTCTTCTCTAGTGGACAGCCACATTCTGCAGTAGGTTTAGTTCTTGAGTGGATTTAAGGTAGAGCACATGGCAATATTCCAGTCTGGAAGTGCTAAAGAAATGACTTAAGGTGAGAGAGTATGCACTGGAAAGAGAAGGACACACTTCTATCCCACCTTAACTGAGGGGGAAACTACTAGCGAAGATGATAAATAATCCATTACCCAGAGACCAACAATGGCATCCAAGAGTAAGGACTTGATGAGAAATTTGGCATTAGGAGTTGCCAAATTACTGTGGTCCATTTGGCAATAACTAAATATGACTAAGTTTAATTGTTACATTGGAAGTATCTCTGGCACACAAGTGAGCTGACTTCTTCCATACCTAAGTCTGTCCCAACGATGCTTGAATAAAAATATGGCTGAGTGTATCAAAGGGAATGAGATGTAGAAGTCAGATGCATTTCTTCACCTTTGGGAGCTTATTAGGTGCCATGTTCCATAGTAGAGAAGAATCCAGGTTTAAACAAAACATAATTTCTGGGATAGATACTTTGTTGATCCCAATTTAGGCCTATGATGGGTGTGAGGGTTGTTCTGGGACTTGGGGGAGGGAAGGAGGTGCAAATCCAGACCCGTGAGAGGTTCTGTTGCCACTTGCTCTGTAACCCTGGGTGCCTCACAATGCTTTGATGCTGTAGCTCCAAGCCTAGGATGCTCATAACCAGCCTACTAGCATGCAGGTCACACCCTGAGTGTGTGGCTGCAGGCCTAGTCAACCAGACTCTGACCACAGCAGCCTGCCAACACCACACCAGAGACGCTCTAGCTTCCACATTCCTTGGTTACAACCAGCAATAAGACCACAACACACTCCCAGTTCCAAATTTCCCCAAAACCATGCCCTTAAGTATCCAGTCCTCTCGTGGATAGCTCAGAGAAATAATAAGGTTTATTGCTTCTAGAAAGATACCAAACCACATCACAGCTTATTAACTTAACTGAGGTAAATACACCCTTTCCTTAACACAGTACTGACTTGGCTTATGGTAAAAATGAAATAAATTTCTTAAAATATACATGGAATTAAGTGAGTTCAAGTATAAGGAAAGAAGATAAAGTTACAGGTAAAACAAACCAAGCTTCTAAAAGCCTAAAACTTAATCTAGAAAGGTACAATCTTTGGATAAGCAGGTTTCTCTCCTATATTCAGTTCCCAGAGACTTCAGCCTCTGTCCCCTTGGTTGACGGACTCATTCTTCTCTGCTCACAAGAGCTCTTGTCCCTTGTATTGGTCTAGTGATGGATGTCAAAGATGGCTTCTGGCTTTGCTTATATATTTTTAAAAGTCCAGTGAACTTGTTTCAAGAGGCAGGATGGGCTGTGGGCTTCCCCATCCCTCAGCTGATTTCTGTGTAAAAGGGACTTCCATTGTTTCTGATCCCACTGTGCTTAATTTCTATAGAAGATAGGCAGAGAGCTGTGAAATTGCCTCTTGTCTGGGCAAACTGTACAGCCTAAAATCAATGAGTATCCATAATTCCTTATATTGTGTTTAATATACATTTCACAATGATATTAATCACCAGAATGGTGTTAGCTTTTAGAAAATGCCTGTCTATGCACTTTTATAGTACAGTAAAATTGTATACAGCCAACTGATTGAATAGTTTCACTTGAAATTTAGATCCCCATCCTTGCTTTATAGACCAGTAAATCTTTCAACATATTCTTTGAAAAGTAAAACCCAGACCATGCTTTTCTCTCCTGTTGGGTGTAGACCCCGTGCTGTCTTCCCAAGGCATATTTTGTACAAAGATTAGACTAGTGTGTAGGATTTAATACAGGGATGTCAGTATCACGTTGGAGTTATAAACTCTCCACCGTAGCAGCCATGAAGGGGTCAATTTACGGAACTGTTACTTCCCAAGCTGTGACTAAATGGCCGACTAGCAACATCTGAGGTAAAAAGCTGCAGTTCAAACAGAGTGGGGTGGCTGCCAGAGAGGCTGGAGACTATTTAAGGAGGTTCCTCAATAGCAGTCTGTCAAGGAGCCACCCAAGGAATGAATTCAGAGGTCTACCATACGGAGTGAGGTAAAACTGCTGGCTAATTGCCAAAAAAGGATATTTCTTTCCCTCTTACCGTACCAGATGGAGAAGAGGAGAAGGCCAGACTTCTGGAGGCTTGGGTTGTCAGGTCTTGGAGAGACTACTATTCAGGGTGAAGGAATAGCCAGCAGAGACTCAGGGAGTCAGGAGGCTGGGCTCTTAACGTCCAGAGTATATCAATAATATTGTAAATAAGGGATGAAGGAATGAGCCCTTCAGTACTCCTTCCTCTCAGTGGTTTTCAGTTTGTTTTGGCTGCAGATCTCTTTGAAATCTGGGTTCTGGGTGTCTTTAGCCTCTGAGAGGGTTTCTCTTCTTCCAGCAAGCTTCTATCGAGTGCCTTCAGTACACACTCAGGAAGCGTGTCTACTCTTCTTTTGTTTTGGGTTTTTTTTTTTTAACATGAATGAATAACTTTAAAAAAAATTTTTTTTTGGTAAACTGGTCAAAGAAGGATGGAGGCTTTTAGTTTGTTAGCTGCACTACAGTCAATGGGACATAAGTACACGGTTAAGTTGCATCATGAATAGTGATTGACTTAAGCACGTGCTTAAATATTTTTCTGAATTGTGGCCTCTGTTGGCAAGGATAGTTTCCATATTTGTGTATAAAATGGAAGTATGTCTTTACAAGTTAGGCCTCGAACCTGCAGCTGGCTGCCTGCTCAGAGTCGAGGTTTTGATTTATTCTGAATAAATACTTGTTCACATTTGCTGTCATTTGGAAATGCTACAGTAACTAAAAAGCTTATTTGTTCTCATAAATATAAGATGCTTCAACTTCTAACAATCATGGAATGCCTAAAAGTATGATTTGTAAATATTTCAAAACTTAAATTGATTTCAAGGGTACAGTATTTTGAAGGTGTTCACTTTATTTCTATTGTGGAGTAGCTATTATGATGTAATGGCCCAGTCTAACTTTTGTTGAAGTCAAGGGGATTTGGATTGGGCCCTAAATTACCTATAGCATCTTTATGAAAATATCCAGTGAACAAAATGTTCTACTTTGACTGCATCCTACATTTGATTTCTCTGTAAGAAGTATTAAAATAGACCATTTTGAGACAAACAAGTTTACAATGCTCATCTTTCATTTAAGGCACAGTTAAATAAGAGGCTTCTCAGAGCAGTAATTAATGAAAATAAGCACTGTAGACTTTATACAAAGCAAGGTCCACAATAAAACTGGAAGGAGAATGCAGTTGTAATAGATCTTGAGAGTGCTAGTTAATTATAATTGACTGTTGATAAAGGATATGAGTGACAGAACTGAGTTATAAGAAAAATGAGTGAGTCAATTATTTCTATCCCCTTTCACAGAAAATGAGGACAGAAATTGTACTTACAGGGGGGTCTACCTTCCTGTTTAAAATATTACCCTCCTTCTATAATTAACCATACTCTGCTCTCGGGTTAAGCAATTTCTTTTTGTGCTACGAATTTGTTTGGAATTGATCTGTTGAAAAGTACCAATATATTAAACAAATGTGAAGAATATAGTTGGATCAATAAATGTATAGCAAACTAAACTGGGAACACTGCCATGGGAAACCAGTTCTGCATTAGTTACAGTATGACAAGAATAATTTAGCACCATTTACTTAGCGATTTACAATAACTTATGTTATTAAATTGTAAGATTTCCTCAACTTATGCATTTATTAAACATGAAAATTAACTTTCTCTAGCAACTCATACATTCCAGTAAGTCATGAAATGCAGTGGAGTTTCACTTTAGTCAATTACTCTTTATATTGCATTCGTGGGTCTTTACGTTCACATCAGTCAATTCTTGGAATTCCCCATTACTATGGGGGCTACGTACTAATGTTCCTAAAATGTGTGGTGATTGTGTAATACTGATTATCTTCTGGGAGAGTGAAACCAATTCCCACTTACAGTACCTAACTATCATGCATGTTGAGTTTAGGGCTTCCTGGTAGGAATTTAAGGGCTTCTCTATGCAGGGACGCTCTAGGAAAATTAAAGTGGATGAGTTAAATTGCATTAAACCCTTATGTGGACACTTAAGAATGAAAATGGGCTTAATTTGGTTTAGTTTGATTCACATATTTGTTACTAGACTAGTGGGTCTGTACATGACCCATGCTACTTTAGCTTTACATACTGCCTGTTACCTGTTCATTAATGCTATTGTCTCTTCTGACACCCGTGCTACTGCTCAGCAGAGAGGTGGCATGTGTCTGGCTGACCTTCCAGTGGAGGAGAAATCTAAGTGTAACTTCTTTTATTTACACTAGTCCTGAATGAGCTGGTCTAATGGTATCCCTTCTTCCAAGAATCTCTTCCGAACACCAATGCCCACTCCCAGATAATAGCTGTCTCAAGAACTTACTCTACTCAGAGCCCAAGATACAGGGCAAATTCTCCTGCTGCTAGCCCAGCTTCTTCTCTCCTAAAGTTCCCTTTACACCAAAACCTTGCATAGCCCAAAGCTAACACAGCAAATCTTCCCAAGACCCAAAACTTTCTTGAACATTAAGAAAAAAATTGGAAGACTATAACAGTGCCACCAGGTGATGCCTGTCATAGTAATAAATGGATAATCTTCATAAACTTTAGAAAATTGCATTATCCTGGTATAAACTGGAGTCGAATATTTTCAGAGAAGTTCTATCTATTCCAGTATAGTAGCAGGAAATAAAGCCAGATCACTATTTGTTTTGTATTTGGATAAATACTTGTAAAATAAAACTGTCTCTTGTCAATATAGGGAAACTTTTTTTAACAAATGCTCTTTTCACTAATTCAGTAGGAAAAATGTTTGAATTCTGTAAACACTGCTTTAACTTGTATAAAATTGGCATCTGGAAAATAATGAAACAAAGTGGCCTCAGAGCTGTCTGATAGCTCTTGTTTTGATGCATTATCTAAGACGTGACATCACAAATAGACACAGTGCTAGGAGATTGCTGGAAATTTCCAGCAAAGTATTTCTCCACTAATTAGCTCCCAAGAGGTGAGAGATTTTTTGTTCTGGCTTCAGCTCTGAACAGAGGGAGGCAGCTTTGCTTTCCCTTTCCATTGATATTCAAGGAGTGTATTGTTTAAAATCAGAAACCATAGCTGATAGCCTTAAATGATTAATATGCTATTTATAGGATACAATGTATACTGAAGAAAATCAGCACACTATAGCCATCTTTCCAAGGTTTTATTAAGCCAAATTACATTGTAAAATAGTGTTGGGTTTAAGGCTTAAAAGCATCAAAACAATTCAGCATTAGGAGGATAGTCCCAGGAAGCTGTTGTGTGTTTAATACAAGTGTAATCTGTTCTCCTCCTATCCCAGAATGTCAAGGATAAGTGGTGCAAATTCACTTGCAGGGATACATTAAGTTTTTAATTTAAATCTCAAGTATGTAGTACTATATATCAAAGTTATACTTCGCAAATATATTCTAGAACAGAGAGGAAAAATGAAGTGCTCTAGCTCCTCGGGCAGTGGGCTAGATCCTCTGCTAAATGGAAATCAGTGGAGCTGACCTGACTTATATCAGCTGAGTATCTATCCCGGTATTGATGCAGCAATAGTGGTGATACACTATAAACTAGAAAATACAGAAATAATATCGTTGACAAAAGTTCCCAGGCTAGGGAAACTTGGAAACCTGGCCAGAAAATGATTCGTTTTATGAAACATTATGAAGGTTTGAAATTTTTCTTTTCAATGTGGAATGAATAAGAAACCTTTCAAAACTTTTTGCAAAAAACCATGAAAATAGTCATTAGCTCAGTGGTTAGGACATTCATTTAGAATACAGGATCCCCCGATGTGTTTTCCCCCAACAACCAGGCTATTGGCTATTCTCAGGTGGGTCTAGCTCTGATACCTTTCTGCAAAACCTTTCCATTTCAACAGGGGGGAAAACAATCCACAAATGTTTTGACCAGCTCTGATGCCCTATAAGATAATATCTGAGTAGTAAATAAACTTCCATTAGCCTAGCAGGACTTAATGTATGATCTGTAGCATCATAAATCCAGCACTGACAGTCATGCTGATTTAAGATTCCAAAATTCACCTATAAACTCAAGTTAGGTCTGAGACAAATATTTCATTTAATGACTGGAAATGGCTACCTGTCGATCTCCTGTATGTGTGTTGAATGAGGATGGGAGGGTGTTTTCTTTGACTTGTCACATTCATCCTTCCTGGATAGCCTCATGTTTTCCCAAGTAACACATGAATGAGATTGCAGCCTGTTTGGCTACAGAGCCTTGGAAAGGGAAAACGTGGGACTTGTGGCCAGGCCTGTTTATAGCTCTTGTTTTTAGCTACCTTCTGCAGTGCTACTGCCTAAGACTTACTCTCCTGACTTGGGCTTCTGAGGAGAGGCACAATCTCTGTTTAATCTAACCATAGAGATGTAACCTAAAACATGCCTGCGCAACCCACGTATGGCTTGTGCTGCAGAGCTATGGCTAGAGGCTGATGGGCAATGCTAGTTATCTCTAGCTGCAGGCAGTAACCTGATAACCATAGAAAGAACCCCCATAGTCAGGGAGCAAGAGGCTGGGGGCAGAGCTGGCAGAGCCTGGGAGCAAAGGGCAGCCTTCTTACGCCCTTCTCTCATTAAGGAACAGCTAGAGCTTGGGGCAAGCAGCTCATCCAGAGCATCCCCCAGCTGACAGCAGGGAGCAGCCATATCCCTCTCTTTCCCCAGAGCAAGAAGCAGCCAGCATGAGTGGCTGGTGACCCAATTGCAATCCTCCACCCAGTCAAGGATAAGATGTAGCCAGAGTTATCTGGACATCTGGTTGTGGAGATAACTGCTATGATCCTGGCTAGCACAGGTATGTTCCTAAAATCTAGTTCTTTGCTGCAGCCTTCTTAGTATTAAATTCTGGTAGTCATGATGTGTCACTGATGTAAGGTAATGAACATACAAATATTCAGATTAGATACTAAATTTACTTAAAGTCTCCATATTTCTGAACCTTCAGCCTTAATGAGGATGGCTGTGGTTAACTTGAGGTTTCCCTTGTTAAAACAGGAAGCAGCCAGTACTTGGGACCTGTATCCTTTCAATTAGTCTACTGTTCAAATAGCTAAAGAAAGCCTTTATGAGATGAAATTTATCAGTTTGTGTTCCTGAAGACTGGTTGTGCCAATGAAGGGTTATCGTTAATGATCATGGAGGGTAGAGAGAATCTTTATGCATGGGTTGGTGGGAAAGAAGGGCTACAGGATAAAAATCAGGTAACTTAGATTTCTAAACATAAGCAGCTGTGTGTGAAAATACTGGGCAATACCAATACTAGGCAATACCATTTCCACCCATGTGAGCCCTTGGGGTCAGCTTCTGCTGACCTTAGAGCTACCTACCTCTGGCTCTATATTAAGCAAATGTCTCCAAACAAGCTAAGCTACTGAGTACTGCTGTTGTGATGGCTGCCATCCTGATTAACTCACTGAAGACTGAACCAGGGACCTCTAGAACTAAATGAATGAGACTCCACAGTTTGAGCTCAAGAGACAGGCTGTCTAGTTGTGACCTGTAATAGACTCATCCTCTGTGGATTGGGCACAGAGGATATAAAAAGCATGCTAATCAGTGGGTTACACAATTTGATTTAGTTGGGGATTGGTCCTGCTTTGAGTAGGGGGTTGGACTAGATGACCTCCTAATGTCCCTTCCAACCCTGATATTCTATGATTCATACCATAATATGCTAGTTTTCTTGGAGGCACTCTCATTTCCTGTGGACTGAACTGCTGGTAAGCTGAAGTCTTTTGGGACTGAATGTTCTCAGTTCTGTTTAGGAAAACCAGGGCATGATAATAGTTACAACAGTTTCTTAGCCATCAGGTTACTGTGTGTAGCAATGAGAACACCAGCACTCTGGCTTCCTTTGCAAAATTCGTCAAGTTTTTAGTAATGCTCTGGAATGTTGGTGTATTTTTTCTTTTTCTTTAAAGAAAGTGCTTTTTCAAAAGGAAAAAACCTCAATATCAAACTATAGTGCAGATTCTTCATTCATAGGAATATCTGAATATGTATATCCTGATTCAAACAGGAATGCTAAGGAGATTATAAAGGGCTTTTATAGAATATACATATGTTAATAGATAGAAGGAAGTCTTCCTTCTTTGTTTTTAAAATGGCTGGCTCCTGAGAGGGGCCAAGATGCAGAGTGGGTTTTTTTTTTAAAAAAACAAAAACCCACCCTTGCATAAATGATGCATCAAGTATTTGGGCCTTGAATGTTTGCTTAGGAATGGTTCAGAGAACAAAAGGGAGTGGAAGGGAGAGAAGGTGGTCTGTTTTGTATCTGAGTGGACCTTGTACGTACATATAAAATTGATTTTTTCTAATCTGATTTTGTGAACATTCTAGTTTAAATTACATTAAACCTCAGTTAATTTTAGTTATTAAAATGGAGTAATATCTGAATTCTTTAATGATGCGTTATTTTCTTAATGGAATCATTCAACTTACTAATTTTAAAATTGCTTCTTTAAGGGGGGGGAAAAAGTCCCCCCCTTTTTTTTCTTGACTTCTTCCAGGGGAGATGATGATAGAAACTTCTTCTAGTTTTATATGACTGGATTTTGTTGCCGAAGATCCTTTGAGATGGAAAACAGAAGACAACAGAGGCTGCTACACGATATTAGAATTCCTGGTTAAACAGAAAGTGGATATTTTCTACCCACAGATATCACTGATAAAATAAATTTATTTTTGAGCTCCACTTCTGCAATGGGATCCAAATTGAAGGATCAAGATCTTTGATTGTGTTAGTATTAGGTGGTACTTGTATTTGAAAATGATTTCAGATATTGACCATATAATGCACATTCATCTTTTTATATAAAAGACATTCAGCCAATGCCTCTAGATTAACAAAAGGAGAACTTCAAAATGTTTGTTTTGCATAAGCTTAAAAAAATGTAAAATTGCTTATCAAATGTCTGAAGTCTGGAAAACTGGGCTGGAAATCTCTTGACAACATGCCCCTATGCACTTGGGTATCAACTCAATATCCAGAGTATCTTACATGGCACCAGTCACTGAAGTATCTAGGTACCAAGCTAACTATGAGAAAGCACTTTCCAAAAAATCAAATATCAAGTGTTTGTGCAGTTTATGGGAGTGGCTCACCTAGCCCTACTGCTGATGTCTCCAAACTCAGCACAATCCCAACACTGAAAACTGTGCTATAGTTTTAAGAAGGAAGTTTAATATTTCTGCAGATCCTGTGGGATACAAGACAAAGCTACACTTCTTGGCCTTAGTCTATGAATGGGGACAGAAGGGGGAACCATTGTGATGATCTAGTCCAGTGGTTCTCAAATTGTGGGTTGGGACCCCAAAGTGGGGTCGCAACCCTGTTTTAATGTGGTCACTAGGGCTGGGGTTTAGACTTGCTTAAGCCTGGGGCCCAGGGCTGAAGCCAAAGCCCAAGGGCTTTGGCCATGGGTGATGGGGTTCAGGTTACATGCCCCCCCTTCCAGGGCAGTGAGGCTGGAGCTTTGCCCCACACACGTGGGGTAGTGGGGCAGGCTCAGACTTAGGTGACCCCTCCTGGGATTGTTTAGTAACTTTATTTGTCAGAAGTGGGTCACGATGCAATGATGTTTGAGAACCCCTGATCTAGTCTGACCTTCTGCATGTTGCAGGCCACAGAACCTTACCCACCCCCTCCCATAATAGACCCCTAACCTCTGGCAGAGTTACTGAAGTCCTCAAATCATGATTTAAAGACTTCAATTTACAGAGAATCCACTATTTACTCTACTTTAAACCAGGAAGAACCTATGCTGCAGAGGAAGGCAAAAAATCCCCAGGGTCTCTGCCAATCTGACCTGGGGGGAAATTCCTTCCCAACCCCAGATACGACAATCAGTGGGAACCTGAGCATGTGGACCCCACCTGCCAGACACCAGGGAAAGGATTCTCTGTGGTAACTCAGAGCCCTCCCCATCTGTTGCCCTATCTCCAGTCCTTGGGGATATTTGCAACTAGCAGTTGCAGATGGGCCATATGCCACTGTAATCAACTTCATCATACCAGCCTCTCCATAAACTTATGAAGCTTAGTCTTGAAGCCAGTTAGGTTTTTTGCCTCCACTACTCCCCTTGGGAGACTGTTCCAGAACTTCACTCCCTTGATGTTAGAAACGTCATCTAATTTCAAGCCTAAACTTGTTGATGGCCACTTTATATCCATTTTGTTCGTGTGTCAGTGTTGGCACTTCAGTTAAATAACTGCTCTCCCTCCCTGGAACTCATCCCTCTGTATTTACAGAGACCAAGTATATCTCCCCTCCACCTTTTGTTTTGATTAGGCTAAACAAGCCAAGTTCCTTAAGTCTCCTCTTGTAAGGTAAGTTTTCCATTCCTCTGATCATCCTAATAGCCCTTCTCTGCAGCTGTTCCAGTTTGAATTCAGCTTTTAAACATGGGAGAACAGAATTGCACATAGTGTCCTGGATTTTTCAGCAGTGCCTTGTATAATGGTACTAATGCTTCCCTATCTCTACTGGAAATACCTTGCTTGATGCATCCTAGGATTGCATTTGCTATTTTCATGACCACATCACACTGGAGGCTCAGTCATTCTGTGATCAAACAATAGACCAAGGTCTTTCTCCTTCTTGGTCACATCCAAATGATACTTCCCGAGCTGCTGACAAAAAATTGTTAGTCTCTAGTGCATGACTTTGCGCTACTAAATTTCATCCCATTTCTATTAGCCCAGTTGTCAGACCTCCAGATCTTCTTGTATGACACTCTGGTCCTCCTTTGTGTTGGCCACACCTCCTAACTTTTCATCCACAGATTTTATTAGCAAACTCTCACTTTTTGTGCCAAGGTCATGAATGAAGACATTAAATAAGCTAGGTCACAAAATCAATCCCAGAGGAACTCCAATAGCAACCTTCCTCCAGCCTGACAGTTCACCTTTCAGTATGACCTGTTGTAGTCTCCGCTTAACCAGTTCCTTATGTAACCCTTCTGCCCATCAGAGTTGGCAGCAACAAGGGCTGGGTTCAATATCTAGGGGATCCATTCCAATAACACAATGCAAACCAGCTTGAGCCCCCACCCAGTGACCTGGGACAAATATATACCACCCCCGCTGGGCGCCTTCAAGAGGCAATACTTCCCCTCTCGCAAGCACATAGTCTGAGTGTAGCAAAAAGCCTTTTAATAACAGAGAGAAACAATGTGGCATTATGTTGGGGAGACACCACCAACAGGATTCATAACACAACCCATGAGCAAAAAAAACCCACCCCAAGCAAATTGGGGCATGCCCCTTTCCCTCGGGTTCTTGAGTCCCAGCACCCAAATGTCTCTTGAGTCCAGCAATCCACAAATCACCCAAAGTCCAAAAAGTCCAGCCCCAGACTTCAAAAGTTCATCTGCATAGTGTTACTCCCCAGTCTGGCTAAAATGTGCCTGTGTGTGGGAGAAAGGGGTAAGGGGCACCTTACGTGTCCTGAAGCTGGCTGCCCCACAGGGCTCTGCTCTGCTACGCTGTCTCCCGAACGGCTCTGCTCCACCACGACCGGCTCCGCTCTGCACAGCTCGCCGTCTCACGAACAGCTCTGCTCAGCTCGCCGTCTCACGAATGGCTCCGCTCCACCGCGACCGGCTCTGCTCTGCACAGCTCGCCGTCTCACGAACAGCTCCGCTCTGCCAGCCGTCTCACGAACAGCTCCGCTGCACTCTAGATCTTTCGGCTCCCCACTACTTGACATAGTGCTCAGTGATTTCAGCTCATAGTAGTGGGGGCCTTAGTGCTGGTGCACTATAAGGCCAAAGTGAATACAGCACAGTACCTGTAGCAAGACTCTTAATAGACCCAAAATTAGCTCTGACATTCCACCGTGGAGAGAGACAGAGGTGCAATTGGTGCTTCAGGCCCTCAAAGGGGCCTACACCACCAGGTACTAATACCTGTCTCAAGTCTGTCTCCCTTCAGAGTTTTGGAACCCATGTCCCTTGCCTAGCGAGTGCTACTCAGCTGATGGTGAGTCCCTCCATCATAACAAAAGGCCAAGTACAGTTCCAAGCACAGTTCCCATAATCAGGGTAATAACAATTTACTCTTCCCGCCCCAATAACAAAGACACTGGGGATCCCACAACAGCCAAAGTGACCATTTGGGCAGTTATGGCCTCATTCTAGGCGGGGTGGGTGTGCCTATGCAAATTGAGATCAGCCCCTGAAGTTCTTTTCCACTACTTGCCACACCTCACCACCAGATGTCAGGGTGGAGCCCATCCTGACTCTGCTTACACTTATCCACCTCATATCCAGTTCTCATATTAATCTCCATCTTCAATTTAACTAATTTCCCATGTGGAACTGTATCAAATGCCTTATTGAAATCCAGGTAGATTAGATCAGGATTTCTTGTCTATAAAATAGTTATCTTCTCAAAGAAAGATCAGGTTGGTCTGGCATGATCTACCTTTTGTAAAACAAAAGGAGTACTTGTGGCACCTTAGGCAAGTGCTCCTTTTGTTTTTGTGGATACAGACTAACACGGCTGCTACTCTGAAACCTTTAGTAAAAAAGTATTCTATTTTATCTCAATTACCATTTAACTGTCCTTAACTACTTTCTCTTTCAAAATTCCTTTCAAAATTTATTCCAAGACCTTGCCACTACTGCAAAGCTCCTTATTAAAAACAGGCAGAGTATTTGGTTAGGTGTTTGGTCCTTTATCTTTAATCCCCACCCCATCCTCAGTGCTTAGTAGTCCTAGTTTTTTTCCATGGAGGGGAGGTTAATTATATGGCTATGGAATCTTTTACTATTGCTTTTTATTTCCTTTGCAAGTTCCTTTCCTTTCCAATGTGACTTGGTTTTTGGCAATTTCACTCTGACCTCCAAGAGGTAGCTTTCCTTGCTGATCCTTCCCATCTTCAGTTTATTGTACCCTTTCTGCTTTCTCTTGATAACATGTTTGGATGCTTGCTCATCCAAGTTTTGGTCTGGAACCCTTCCCTGTGAATTTTTTCCCATTGGTTGGGATGCAGGTTTCAGAGAGCTTCTGCAACTTTGACTTAAAGTAATTCCAGGCCTCCTCCACATCCAGGTCCTTGAGTTCTTCAGTCCAGTCCACTTCCCTCTCTAATTCCTGTTACGCTTTAAAGTTTGCCTTTTTGAAAAAAAGGATGCCAACTGCAGACTGAGAAAAAGCAGAGGATCCACGCAGCAGCACAGAAGGGGTTAAAGAGAACCTTTGGGTCCAGCTAGCCCCTCCCTATTATACCTGCAGCCAATGCCAGGGTGTGAGGGGAGAGAACCTGGCTCAGTTCAGGGCTGGCTGGTAGAGAGTCAGAAGCTAGCACTAGGCAGGGTCATTAGCCTGCCAGCCAAGGTAGCCACCAGGAAGTAAGCACCATCTCCCTGGCTAAAGGTGATTGGTAAAGAGATTTAGGAGCATTCAGCCTAAGAGGTAACTGGGTGATCAAAGCATAGAGACCTTGTGGTTTTTTACACCACCACCAGACTTACAGCTGCCCCACCCTGAGGAACTGGGACCACAGCAGAACACCACCCAAAGTCCACAAGGGGGTGCTACTAGAGACATGCCACCACAACAACTTAAATTAGAGGGGCCATGCCCCCAAAATGAAAAGCAATGATAGGAAATAGTTTGGGGCAGTGGCTGTAGACTCCCTGCTGGAAAGTCCCCTACTCAGGGGTTGACTGTCACAGGGCCCTGGGGTGGGACCTCAGTGGAGTGGGAGGACTTAAGGAATGAGGCACCTTACACACTCAAGGCCAAAGTCAAGCGCTCCAACCACTAGACTTCCTGGCCCTCTAAGGTCCCCTTTTTACAGGCCTTCCATTTACTGAATTAGCTCATGATCACTTGAATGAAGGTTGTTGTGCCCGCAAGGGCTGGGGGGGGGGGGGAGAAGAGACCAGCGAAAGGAGGACACTCAGGCCTAACAATAGTAAACTATGCTTTATTGAAGGAAGAAGTTACACTCCAATCTGCGCGGGGAGCCCTAGGACGCGTGGAGGGGCTGCAGGGGACTCTGGCCGTTCGGGACAGCTGACCAGGCAGGACTCCGCCGGGGGGGGGGGGGGAAAGAGTCCTCTGCGGCGCTATATTCTCTGCACTTATCTCACGGTTACATGGGGTCAACAGCTGGCTACATCCTTATGTACGATTTATGCTTATTACATAAACTGACTTGTTTACAGGCAAAAATATGCTGAGCTATGCTATAATATCTTTTGGCAGGGTCTGTTGGACAAAGTTCATTGAAACTGCCTGCATCTTCCGCTTACATCCAGTCACATACTCAGTCCACCACTTAGCTCCTCGCCAATCTTCTGCAACCTTGCCCCTATAGTTGTCCCCTACAACTAGCTCTTCTATAAGGTCCTCACTACTTACCAATACTAAATCTAAAATAGCATTGCCCCTTGCCGGTTTGGTGACTATGTGGTGGGGAAATGTATCCACTATCACATCCAGGAAAATCTGGGCTCTACTGTTGTTAGTAGCCCTTTTCCTCCAGTATATATGGGGGAAATGAGTCTCTCAATCACACAATTTGCAGTAATATTTATTTCATTAAAAATATTAGAGATCTCTATCCATATCCAAACTGGATCCTGGAGGACAATAGCAGACACCAAGCGCTATCCCAGTGGAGCATGTGTTAGCTTTCTTCCCCAAAATGCTTTTGACTCTGCAGCGGGGTGGTCACCCTGCTCCAGCCCTGAAGGGGTTAAAACAGCCCTGGGAGAGGGCTGCTCTGAGGAGCCAATAGTAAAAGCAGCCCTGGAGAGGGCTGTGGCTGGGAAAAGGAGTGAAAGCACCTGAGTAGCTGACCACAGGTGTGGCCAGCTCAGTTAGGGCCCAGCTGACCCTGATAAGAGGGCTGTGGACCAGGAGCTGGAGGAGTCTCACTCTGCTTGGGAGCAAGGTACCTAAAGTAGAGCAGTGCTGGGGAGCTCCAGCCTGGTAAACCCCCAGGCTGCGGCCTTGCTAAATGCCAGGAAAGGTACTGGGACTACAGAGGTGTAGCCTGGGAACAGGCAGAGGCAGCTGGTCCTACCCCCTTGCCAATGATGAGTGGCTATTAGACTGCAGTCTGCCCCAGTGAGCAGGGGCTAGATGATGACTGGCAGTAGCCACTGAGGCAAGGTGTGTTTAGAGGGTTGTGGATTCCCCTGGGAAGGGAGACCCAGAGTGTGGGCTACTGCTGGGGCAGAACCCTGAGGTAAAGGGTACTGGGGTCTGGGAGGGACATGGGGCCCTGAGGCAGGCGAGACACGGGCTGGCAGAGGGTACGCCGAAGGCTGGAAAGAGCTAATTCCCAAGATGACCAGCAGGAGGTGCTGCGGTGGCGAGTCTTTGCTCTGCTACAGACCAAAACGTTCAGTTTTATCTATTCAATCACTTCTAATTTCTTTACTTTACCTAATCATTAATCTACAATGCTATTCCACTACCTTCACTTCTTTTCTGAACAGCACATACCCCTCAACACTTGTACTCCAGGTATGACTACTATTCCATTGTTTGCTATCCCTATAATATCTGGCTTCACTTCCTGCACCAGTAGTTCTAGTTCCTCCATTTTGTTAGATAGGCTCCTGTCAGGGTTCCCTCCCCACTCTGAACTCTAGGGTACAGATGTGGGGACCTGCATGAAAGACCCCCTAAGCTTATTTCTACCAGCTTAGGTTAAAACTTCCCCCAAGGCACAAATTCTTTGCCGTTGGAGGGTAGGCTGCCACCACAGAGTGATTTAACAAAGAGTCAGGGAAAGGACCACTTGGAGTTCCTATTCCCCCCAAGTCCTTACACCCTCTTTCCTGGGGAGGCTTGAGAATAATATCCTAGCCAATTGGGTTACAAAGTGATGACAGACCCAAACCCCTGGGTCTTAGGACAATAGAGAAATCAGTCAGATTCTTAAAAGGATTTGATTTTAAAAAAAAAAGTAAAAATCACCTCTGTAAAATCAGGATATAAAATAGCTGTACAGGGTAACAAAAGATTCAAAAACACAGCAGAACTTCTTCTCGGCTTAGTTTCAAAGTTACCAAAAAAAACCCAGAAATAAACCTCCCTCCAGCAAAGGAAAAATTCACAAGCAGAACAAAAGATAATCTAACACGCCTTGCCTGACTTTTACTTACAATTTTTTTAATATGAGAGCCTTTTAGGATGGTTTATAGGAGAAGGAGTTTTCTGACCTGATGCTTCTCTGCTTCCCAAGAGAACACACACAACAAAGCCTTCCTCCCTCCCCCCCAAGATTTGAAAGTATCTTTTTTCCCCATTGGTCCTTTTGGTCAGGTGCCAACCAGGTTATTTGAGCTTCCTAACCCCTTACAGGTAAGGAGGAATTCTAGGCTACTCTTAGCTGTATGGTTATGACATCCTTGAATTGGTAAACAGACATCTTAATTGTTTATGCTTGGCTCTGACCAGCTTCCTCGCCTGATTAGGTACAGTAATTCTACTGCCAGTATCTCCTGCCTGACTGTTGCTGTCATAGTGCCAATACAAATCTTTCCTCTTGATGACAGGTTTCAGAGTAGCAGCTGTGTTAGTCTGTATTCGCAAAAAGAAAAGGAGTACTTTATGCTCAAATAAATTGGTTAGTCTCTAAGGTGCCACAAGTACTCCTTTTCTTTTTTCCCTCTTGATGTCCATTCTCCTTCCCTCTGTTCCTTTTTCTGTTGCTGTATTCTCTCTCACTTGATTTTCTTGCTGCTCAGTGTTTACAATAAGGCCTGGAGATTACTTGAATGTCTCCCAACTATCCCCTACCCCCCCCCCCCCCCAATTCCTAATTTTTAATCAGTTGTCAACCCCCATCCCAGAAGTCTTTCCCTCCCTATTCAGGTGAGGTCCACCCCATGAGAACAGTCCGTTGTCTGAGTGCCTTCCAGTGGCCAAACATCCCAAAGTCCTCCTTATAGCACCAGTCTACACCGCAATCAGAGGTGTGGTTATAGCATGTGTAGATATTCTCAAGCTAGCTTTCAACTAGGTAGCTCCAATAATGATAGCAATGAAGCCATGCCAACATGGGTATATATTTGAGAAGCCAGCCTATGCTGCTGCCTATGCCAAAATGGTTTCACTGTATTGTTTGAACTAGCTAGGTTAAATTTAATTTGGGTATGACTACATGAGCTGCAGTCACCTCTGATTGCTGCAAGTTCCTATCTGTGTCTAAACTGCAGAGACTGGTGTCCTGTTCCCCCCCGCCAAATAAAAGCTAGGCTACAGTAGCCATAGTACAGGGACTTTATTACTTCCTATTTCTTCTAATTTATTGAAAGACCCCCCCCCAAAAAGTGTTAGGCAAAGTCTCACAAAGCAAGTTAAATTCAAACCATGCTGAAGGTAGTATACAATCTGAAAAACATAACACAAGCAGGGGTGAAATAGATAAGTTTGAGGGTGGAGGGAAAGACCAGGTGACTATAAGGGGATGGATGTGGTTGATCAGTAAGGCAAGTATTTTTGTCTCCCTTTGCTTTGCAAAGGAAACTTTATAGAAATAAATCTCTATAATTTGAGGCAATTGGCTCTCATCAAATTTTCTGTCAAAACTGTTTGTTTTTGATGGAAAATTGGGTTTTTGCTTAATATAATGTTTCATGAAATGCATCTGCTTTCAGCAGAAACTTCTATTTTTGTCTAAAAACCTTATGCCAGAAAACAAAACTTCTGTTTTTGTTCAAAATATTTTGGATTTGAAAATGCTGCTACAGTGCCTTATGGGAGTTATTGGTTAGTTGTCTCATGTCCCTCTTATCCTCCATGGCCCAGGCTCCATGACTGGACTTAACATCTCCCAGTAGGCACCATGGCCAGGGTCTCCCATGATGCAATCTTCTGCTCTCCAGTAGGGGAGACCATGGTGCATCAGGAGAGATGTAGTCTGACCCAGAAGCCCAACCCTTAGAGGAGAATGGGAACTTGAGGCATCTGACCTACAGCTCCTATGAGGCATTCTGTGACAGGATTTCAAATTCCCTTTTTTCCTCCCCTGAAAGGGGGAAAACCCACTTTTGACCTGCTCTAGTTAGCATTTGGAAGGGGAAAGGCACAAACTATACTACTTGCAAGTTGTTCTGCAGTCATCTGTGAAATAGCATACACTCTATATATATTGTGACACTCATCTGTATATGCTTTTTTAAAAGCTTCTTTTAGCTAGGCAAATTATGCCCACAGAATTTTGAGTAAAATTCTATTTGGCCCAAATTATGATGAAGTCTATGGATTGTCACTGATTTGGAGGAATGATCCAGTTTGTGGGTTCACACTGGTTTTATAGGGAAGAATTTGGCTTCCTTTAGAAAAAGGGCTTGGCTTGAAAAATGTCAAATTAGCGTCTTTCAAAGACCCACATTCATTTATCACAGTGGTGAGCTCCCAGCATGTGTGTAGATCTTTGACATCAACTGCCCCCCTTTTGCAAACAATTTTCAACATTGCTAAAAGTAAACCCCCAGATACACAGTTGATCTTAAATTTTTGCCTTGTAGTGGCTATACCTGAAACCAAAAGCAGTAATTCAGCACATGTAGCACCCTAAATTCTTAGGTTTCAGAGTAACAGCCGTGTTAGTCTGTATTCGTAAAAAGAAAAAAGAAAAGGAGTACTTGTGGCACCTTAGAGACTAACCAGTTTATTTGAGCATGAGCTTTCATGAGCTACAGCTCACTTCATCGGATGCATAGCATATCGTGGAATCTGCAGAAGACATTATATACACACAGAGACCATGAAACAAAACTTCCTCCCACCCCACTGTCCTGCTGGTAACAGCTTAGCTAAAGTGATCATCAAGGAGGGCCATTTCCAGCACAAATCCAGGTTCTCACCCTTCCCCCCCCCTTCCCCCCCCCCCCCACAGACACACATACAAACTCACTCTCCTGCTGGTAATAGCCCATCCCTCTTTGAAACCTCTCTTTATAATGCGCATGATAATCAAGGTGGGTCATTTCCAGCACTAATCCAGGTTTTCTCACCACCCCCCCCCCCCACACACACCCCCCTCCAAAAACCACACACACAAACTCACTCTCCTGCTGGCAATAGCTCATCTTACAATGTGCACAGCAATAATCCAAGTTTAACCAGAACGTCTTGGGGGGGGGGGTTGTAGGAAAAAAACAAGGGGAGATAGGCTACCTTGCATAATGACTTAGCCACTCCCAGTCTCTATTCAAGCCCAAATTAATAGTATCCAATTTGCAAATGAATTCCAATTCAGCAGTTTCTCGCTGGAGTCTGGATTTGAAGTTTTTTTGCTTTAAGATAGCGACCCTCATGTCTGTGATTGCGTGACCAGAGAGATTGAAGTGTTCTCCGACTGGTTTATGAATGTTATAATTCTTAACATCTGATTTGTGTCCATTTATTCTTTTACGTAGAGACTGTCCAGTTTGGCCAATGTACATGGCAGAGGGGCATTGCTGGCACATGATGGCATATATCACATTGGTGGATGTGCAGGTGAACGAGCCTCTGATAGTGTGGCTGATGTTGTTAGGCCCTGTGATGGTGTTCCCTGAATAGATATGTGGGCACAGTTGGCAACGGGCTTTGTTGCAAGGATAGGTTCCTGGGTTAGTGGTTCTGTTGTGTGGTATGTGGTTGTTGGTGAGTATTCGCTTCAGGTTGGGGGGGCTGTCTGTAGGCAAGGACTGGCCTTTCTCCCAAGATTTGAGAGAGTGTTGGGTCATCCTTCAGGATAGGTTGTAGATCCTTAATAATGCGTTGGAGGGGTTTTAGTTGGGGGCTGAAGGTGACGGCTAGTGGCGTTCTGTTATTTTCTTTGTTAGGCCTGTCCTGTAGTAGGTGACTTCTGGGAACTCTTCTGGCTCTATCAATCTGTTTCTTCACTTCCGCAGGTGGGTATTGTAGTTGTAAGAATGCTTGATAGAGATCTTGTAGGTGTTTGTCTCTGTCTGAGGGGTTGGAGCAAATGCGGTTGTATTGCAGAGCTTGGCTGTAGACGATGGATCGTGTGGTGTGGTCAGGGTGAAAGCTGGAGGCATGTAGGTAGGAATAGCGGTCAGTAGGTTTCCGGTATAGGGTGGTGTTGATGTGACCATCGTTTATTAGCACTGTAGTGTCCAGGAAGTGGATCTCTTGTGTGGACTGGACCAGGCTGAGGTTGATGGTGGGATGGAAATTGTTGAAATCATGGTGGAATTCCTCAAGGGCTTCTTTTCCATGGGTCCAGATGATGAAGATGTCATCAATATAGCGCAAGTAAAGTAGGGGCGTTAGGGGACGAGAGCTGAGGAAGCGTTGTTCTAAATCAGCCATAAAAATGTTGGCATACTGTGGGGCCATGCGGGTACCCATAGCAGTGCCGCTGATCTGAAGGTATACATTGTCCCCAAATGTAAAATAGTTATGGGTAAGGACAAAGTCACAAAGTTCAGCCACCAGGTTAGCCGTGACATTATCGGGGATAGTGTTCTTGATGGCTTGTAGTCCATCTTTGTGTGGAATGTTGGTGTAGAGCTACCAGCACTCCCAGCTACCTTCGAGACACCACTGACTTCCTGAGGAAACTACAATCCATTGGTGATCTTCCTGATAACACCATCCTGGCCACTATGGATGTAGAAGCCCTCTACACCAGCATTCCACACAAAGATGGACTACAAGCCATCAAGAACACTATCCCCGAGCTGTAGCTCACGAAAGCTCATGCTCAAATAAACTGGTTAGTCTCTAAGGTGCCACAAGTACTCCTTTTCTTTTTTCTTTTTCCTAAATCCTTAGGGGATGTGACACAAGACATTTCTGGCCTGAAACGATAAGCTCATATTAATTTGTCTCTCACTAAGCATATGTAATAGTGACTAAAACTAGCCTACTTATGACTATTTATACCATTGCAAACTGAATGTATCAGTCATTATGAGGCTTGAAGCAAAATTAATGTAGCACCTAAACAAGAAGCTATTTTAGATAAACGCAGAAAAGATGCATAACATTTTGCCTGAGCCTACAGCCCTTAAAACACATTCTTTCCAAGGTCCCTTACATTCTATCTTGCTGCAAGAAAAATAATTGTATGCCAGTCTAAATGGGCAAGTGCCGGAGCCATAAATTATGGCCACTCGGGTATAGCTGTTGGGATGCATCAACTCAGATTAGTGATGTGCACAGTTGGCTGTAATATAGCCAATAGAAAAACAGCAAAAAAAATCAAACTATATTAGCTTCAAGCAAGACACGCTTACTCAGCTTTACAACTTTCCATACCTATTGGTAATGATCTCTCTTCAGTCATAGGGAGACAAAAGACAAATTTAAAAAAAAAAACCTGTTGAACAAGTTATACATACTGCACTTGAAATGTGAGTTGTAACTTAGACAGAACTCAGATGCTCTTAATAAGAATCAATTGTATAAATATAATACACACAGTTGTTCTCTAAGACCTCTTGTTTTAATGCACAGCATCACAGAGCATATAACTAACGTATTATGACAGTTTCAGCATCTTCCTTGTCAGAAAAGTATATATTTCTTTTCCTATGCCATATAGTTGATATAGACAGGCTTTCTAAATGCACACAGTTAGGAACCATATATATTTTTTCAGAGCAGATACTTTCTGAATGTTTATCCATTCTATGTATACTATTCCTGGAGCAATTCTGCACCACTGTGCATTCACAGAATTTATGTCCCTTACAGGTTTCTTTGCTTCCCTGCAGAAAAATGACTTTCTGATGGGGAAACAAAGGGAAGCCACAAGAGCAGTCATGCAACCCTCCCCAGGAGTATGTTTCAGGGCAGCTGGCAGAGAGGTAAATCACTGTAGGGCAGGAGCTGGGACTGGGGAAGACCTGGCTGGTGGCTCTTATCCTGCGTCGGGCTCAGCTACTAGTCCCAGCTGGGCTGGGAAGGATGGGACTTCCTCTTCCCTTGCACGGCACCTGGGGCCGGGTCAGACCCACCCCCATATTTCTCCCCCAGCTGAAGGAAGCTCTCTTACTGCACCCATCACTCCTCAGCTTCAGGGGGAGGGATCCCTGTATAGGGAGCTGCTCCCACATCCACCCAACCCCTATGCATTCAGACCTCTTCATACCCAGACCCTCCTGCTGACCCTCTCCCCCCACTCAGAACCCTTCCACCATGATGAGCCCCACTCCCCCTGAACTGGGACCATCCTGATGAGCCACCCACACCTGGATCCCCACTGCACCAAGCCTGAACCAGCTGCATCTGGACCTCCCACTGAGCCCTCCACACCCATGCCCCCCTGATGAGCCCCAACCACCTTCACCTGAACTCCCCTGCAGAGTCCCATTACCATTGCACCCAGAACCCCCCCAAAAAGCCCCTGTGCATCCAGATCCCCCATGCACCTGGATCCCCCACTGAGCTGCCTGCACCCAGATTGCCCCACACAGAACCCTCGCAACCCACACCTCGATCCCTCCACACTTGGATCCTGCGTTGCTGAGCCTGCCTGCCCACACCTGGTGCTCCTGGAATAGAGGGGCAGGGTCCTGTGGTGTTTCTGGGGCAGGCCCAGTCCTTGAGGTGTTAGGGTTGGGTGGAGTCTCAGCACTGAGTCAGTGTCCCAGGGGAGCTGTACAGTGATCTCCCACCTCTGTGCAGCCAGTGGCCTGTGCTCCCCAATGCCAGGCTGGAGCCTCCACATTTATTTGACAAATAAAGTTTGCTGAATTTTAAAATATTGTATGCAGACTTTATTTTTTAGCTCAGAATACCCTCAGGAATAATATACTAAGCTGATTTACATATGTGGCTTTTTGATGCTATTTTATACGATATGCGTTACAGAGATTCAGTAGGGGGTATGTAAAATTCCCATAACATCTGAGTTAGGGGTTTTGGGGTTTCTTGAAGATGGTCCCTTGGGATGGACTCTAAGCAGACAAATTGTATAAAAACAAATATTTGTGTATATATTTAACCTAATATGTACAAAGTCTATTACAGAACTTCACACTTATTCCTCAGATTAAATATCTAACAATACTTTAAATTAAATATAATTCCATTTCATGTCTCTCTTCAATTTAACTCCTTTCTCATCCATTTATAGTCTCTCAGGTATTGCATTTCTGCATGTAATCACAGATTCCAGCCACTTCCAAGCCCTGTCATGCTTTTTGACCTGCCTGATGAGGGAGCTGCATGGATTGTGAAATTGATTTGTTAAAGGTTTAAGTTCTTTTTCTCTCTGGCTCTGGGGACTTCTGTGTTCCTCCAGTGCTGCACAGAGTGAGAAACAAGTAGACTAGAAATGCACACTTCAATGATTCAGTACTTGTCTGGTCTACTTGTTCCTGTTGTGAGTGTGGAAGATCATGGAGGACTTTCAAAGTCAGAAGAGGGACTGGGTTGTTGTGGGGAGTGGAAGTAGAAATGGATAACTCTAAGGGTTGCAGCAAAGGGAGTATTCTGGGATCCAGGACTATAAGAGGGAAAGATGGAACATTCACAAGCCTGGGTGGAATGATTGTTGGAGGGAGTGAGAGGCACAGCAAAGGGTGGGGAATGACTCATGGTTTACAAGATTGAAAACGGGGATACTGGATATGTGATGCCAATTAACAGCTAAAATAAAACTACCTCAGAATGAATGGAGAAAAGAAAATACTAAACACAAGAGAATATAGACTCCCTGGGGGAAAATATACAAGAGAAAGATGGGGTTTGAAACAAACAGGAAACATTCAACTTTCCATGGGAAATTACTGAGGAGACACAGATAAGGAAAGGCTCGATAAATGAGAAAACAGAGCAACTAATTCTAATACACTTGATAAAAGCAGACTCATGTTATAAACCTGGGACAAAGTCTAAATGGTGGCTGTTTTCCACATTTTGTCCTTTAATAGCATGTCACCATTCTCAGTGCCTTCATCTTCTGTCCAGCAGACAGGAATATTTGCTAACTTACATCCTGTTTTAATACAGCTTAAATGTTCAGAAGGCTGCTGGTCATAATGTAAGCAATAGAGTTCTTCAGGTATTAAAATGAGCTTATCAGAGAAGCAATTGTAAATACGGACTTCTTGGTGTGTGTATGTGTGAGTTGTAATAGCCATTCTCTCAGATTCTTGTATTGGCCCTGTTCAGTGTACAAGTCAAAGTAAGATTGTTCGAAATCCAAACACTGCAAGCTCAATCTGCTCTGAAAATAAAATTTGCTTTCTGCTTCATACATCATTATCAACAATAAAGATTCCAGGACGAGAAGTGAGCTGGCAATTTTGTTGATTTATGAGGCAGAATGGAATACAGCTTGCTCTTCTGCAGCTTTCCTGGCTCTGCGGTGAGAATAATAAAAACATGTTTTTATCAGAAAAATAAGTAGATATGGTTTAGAAGATTAGCCAGGGAGGGATATGCAGCAACCAGTGCCCTTCTCTGTCCCCTCTGACCTGAGCCAATAAGGAAAAGATGTTAGCAATTTTTCCAATCTGATTTTACACTTGGCTAAGAACACAGCTCTCAAAGGAAATGTGTTTACAGCTTATAATTTAGAAAATTTACCTTTATCAGAGGTGGAGATGAACTGCAGAGAAATTATTTTGCTTTGCCCCCCAAAAGGGTCTTTGGAACAGGAGTAGCGAACAGGAGTTTTGTGAGGGAGTTCTCCAGGTGAAGAAAGAGCACTATATGAGGTGAGTTTGTTTTGTGTGCTTGAATTTTATAGTGTGGTCAGTTTAGTAGGCTGTGCTCGAGCCAGGTGGACTACTAGGCTAGGCTGATAGCTTACTAACTAGGCTCCTGCCTGCTGTCCTTTGATCCCTTGAGAAGTGGGTGGGGCCAATTTAGGGAGAACAGGAGTTTAAAAAGTCTCCTCCTAAGCAACAAGAGGAGCTAGTGAATAGGGGAGTTTAGAGAGGGAGTGCGAGAGGCATATACACCTAACAAAATACTTTAATCTTAAACCAATGCTTGGTTCCTTTCCCCGCCCCCCCCCCCCCAAATAAAGAAACCTGCAAGAGTTAAAATGCAGGTAGAAGTCCAGCAGTGGAATGGGGGATATCTAATTTATTGCACTGAATGCAGTATGTATGATTACCTGCCTCATGAACAAATAGCATATCTGTACGTTCAGTGCAAGGAACCCATGGCCATCAGACAGAGTATGTGCTATTGAGACCACAATGACTGAACTGGAGAAGCTAAGGGAGACAGGTACACAGAGAAGATTTCCATGGACACAGCAGAGTGGTCCCACCCCCACCCCTGTCTGATAGCCTCTGTGTTGTCAAGGATGATGAAAGTTTTGGGGAAGGAGACCATCAAGCTGGAGTGAAGGAAAACAAAGTTGGGACCCTCCTTCCAGATGACGCCATGGTATCCTCTCATACTGAGGGACATCCCTCTGGGAGAAGGGACCCAAGTTATTAGGAAGAGACAGGTAACAGCAATGAGGATTTGATTATTAGGTAAATAGTTGTTTGTGATGACTGGGAGAGCTGCATGGTGATATTGTGACAGATTTATGTTACCAATCTGCCTGGGTCTTCAGATGACCAGGCTGAGGCTGCAGGATCTTTAGGGGAGGAGATGAAGGAGCACACCAAGTGACTAATTTTAAAGCTTTATTAACCAAATAACAGCGGTCCTAATTTTCACAAGTGCTGGGTGCGCCCAATGTCGATCAGAGTGAGGAAGAAAGTGTTAGTGCCCAAGCCCTAACCCACTTTCATACTCACACATCCACAACCCAAGGCTGGCCAAGCCTGGGTGTAACATAAGAAGGGAAGGGTAGATGAGAATTCTGCCCTGTGCACAGGTCATCTAGGATCCGCTGTAAATCTCCGAATTGCTTCAGCTCTTGGGAGGGTTTTTAAACTCTGGGTTCTTCCCAGGGTTTGTCCAGGGACCCTCTTCCCCCGTGCTCTCAGTACCAGTCCAAACTGGCCTTCCGTGGCTCCCTTAGTTTCCCCAAAACACACCTGTTTCAGAGTCATGAGACTGTCTTTCAACTCACTGGCCTTCACAATCTTACTGGTTTTGCAACCCCTTCAGTTCTGTCTGGCTCAGTTCTCCTTTCTCACGGCTGGCTGGGATTCAGATACAGGCTTCTGGCTGTTTGGCGGCAGAGAGCTTGTTTGTGTGCGCTGGCCTTGGACTGCAGTTTCATTCCATATCTTTGGGCCTAGCTGGATCGTCGAGTTAACCCATTCCTTTCTTCCTTCCTTCCCCTTGGGCCTCTTGTAACCTGCAAAGGAATCTTCCATTCCACACTCACACCTTTAACCCTTCCCAAGATACTTCCCAAAGCAAATAAAGCTGTTAAGAATATACAATGCTGGTGCTTACCCAGGGGACCCCATGAGCGGGGGAGGGGGGCACTTTATTGTGACAACATCTAGACAGACTTATGTGCAGTACTGGGGAGGAGCCAGTGTTTGTGGTACATGTGGGTATCAGTGACATAGGGAAAGGTAGGAGAGAGGTCTTGGGGGCAAAATTTAGGCTGCTTGGTAAGAGATTAAAATCCAGGACCTCCAAGGTGGTATTCTCTGGAATGCTTCCAGTACCATGCACAGGGCCAGTTAGACAGGCAGAATTTCAGGGTCTCAATGCATGGATGAGACGATGGTGCAGGGAAGAGGGATTTAGGTTTATTAGGAACTAGGGAACCTTTTGGAAGGATAGGCTCCACCTAAACCAGATTACTGGCATGTAAAATAAAAAGTCAGAGGAATTTTTAAACCAAGGGCTGAGGGAAAGCCAACAGGTGCAGAGTATGCTGGTCAGACAGACACATCCCTTAGGGTAGGATTTATTAAAGGGATTCTCTATATTCTAGTAAAGAAGGAAGAACAGAAGTTGATAAAATATGGGGAGGAACTGAAGAGAAACAGTTAAATGAAATAGTCCCATTCAATTACATCATATGAATGCAGACAACTAAATATTGACAAATTCTATAAGTGCTTGTACACAAGTGGAAGAAATCTAAATACTAAGATTGAACTTGAATGCCTGGTATTAAATGAGGATATTGATATAATGTGCATCCCAGAAACTTGGTGGAATGATAAGCAATGGGACATGGCAATATAGTGGGGGACTAGCACTGTGTGTGAAAGACAGCATAGTCAAATATATTAAAAAATCTTAAGTGAATCAATCTGTACCACAAATCTCTATGGATTGAAATTCCATGCTTGAATAATAAGAGTACAGCAATAGGAATACATTACTGACCACCTAAACAAGATGGTGATTGTGAAATGCTCAGAGACTAGAGAGGCTACAAAACCAGAAAACCCAATAATAGGGGATTTCAGCTATCCCCATATTGACTGAGAACATGTCACCCCAGGACTGGATGCAGAGAGAAAATTTCTAAACTCCATTAATGACTACTTTCTGGCAGCTGGTCCAGCAACTCTTATGGCAATTCTTGATTTAGTCGTATGTGGAGCCTAGGATCCGCTCAAAGAGGGGAATATAGCTGAACCACTTAGTAATAGCGACCATAATGTAATTACATTTAACATCCTGGTAGGGGGGAAAATACCAAAGAAACCTACCACAGTATCATTTAACTTCAAAAGGAGTTACACAAAAATGAGGAAGATAGTTAAATGGAAATAAAAAGGAATAGTCATGAGTGAAATGCCTGCAACCTGCATGGAAACCTCTTAGGGGCTCAAACTATATGAGTATTTTAAAAAATTAAAGATTAAAAAAATTAATTTTTAATTTAATTAAAAAAAATAGAGGACCAAAAAATGCCCCCCTGGCTAAACAGCAGAGTAAAAGAGGCAGTTAGAGGCAAAAAGGCACCCTTAAACAATTGGAAGTGAAATCTTACTGTGGAAAATAGAAAGGAGCATAAAGTCTGGCAAGTAAAGTTAAAAATATAATTCATAAGTGAAGTGGCAACATTTGTAGAGCATACTAAATTTCTCAAGATAGTTAAGTTCAAAGTGGACTGTGATGAGTTAAAAGGGATCTCACAAAACTGAGTGACTAGACAACAAAATGGTAGACAAAATTCAGTGTTAAGTGCAAAGTGATGCATATTGGAAAACATCATCCCAACTATGCATACAAAATCATGGGGTCTAAATTAGCTTTTATAACTCAAGAAAGATATTGCAGTTCTTGTCATGCCATCTCAGAAAACATGTATTAGAACTGGAAAAGGTAGGAGAAGGGCAACAAAAATGATTTTGGGTTTGGAAAAGCTTCCATAGGAGGAAAGATTAAAAAGACTGGGATTGTTCAGTTTAGGTATATAAAATCATGAATGGTATGGAGACAGTGAATAAAGTGCTATTTACTCCTTCAGATAACACAAGAACCAGGGGTCACACAATGAAATTAATAGGCAGCAGGTTTTAAAACAAATAAAAGGAAGTATTTCATCACACAACACACAGTTAACCCATGGAACTTGTTGCCAGCAGATGTTGTGAAGGACAAAACCATAACTGGGCCCAAAAAAGAACTAGACAAGTTCATGAAAGATATGTCCATCAAAGGCTCTTAGCCAAGATGGTCAGGAACGCAACTTCATGCTGTGGGTGTCCCTTAACCACTGATTGTCAGAAACTGGGACTGGACAACAGGATATGAATCACTCAATAATTGCCCTGTTCAGTTCATTCTCTCTGAAGTCTCTGAACTGGCAACTGTTCGAAGAAAGGATACTGTGCTAGATGGTCCACTGGTCTGACCCTGTGTGGATGTTCTCATGGCATAAGTCATTGTGGTTTTCAAGGACTTTGAAAAAGCTCCTCTTCTCTAAAACAAACAAACAAAAAAACCCAACAAAATTGAAGCAAGTATTCATTTGTGAAGGACAGTATGTATCGAAAGGGCCTAAACGGTGGATGGACACATGGCCCAGTGGCTAGCTTACAGGACTAGGAGATGGAACCCAGGTCTCTTATCTCCAGCCATGTCACTGATTTTTTTTTTTTAATGACCTTGGGAGAGTTGCTTAATTCCTTTTTGCTTTGTGCCTCAGTTTTCTCATTTGTATCACGAGGATAATTATATTTACCCACTTTTGTGAAGCACTTGGAGATCTACAGATGGAAAGTGCGATGTAAGGATCGTTAGGATTGCTCCGACCTCTTATTTGTCATTCTGGTGTTTTGAAGGGACCAGAAATTGGCCAATATCTTTAGAGGGGGAATTCCCAGTTGATCTGTGGGGCATGGCCAGGAAGCTGCTGTGCTTTGGCTGTTCTCAGCTAGCAGATGGCCCTTTGGGGCCACTGCTGGCATCATTTTAAAGCTGTCCCTAGCTGCTGTTAGTGACACTGAAGCCAGCATAGAGATGGCCAGAGAACAGGGCAGCTGAAATTGGTTCTTGTTTGCATTTGCCCCACTGCACGCTAGTATGTGAATTTTAAACATGTTTGGATCTGGAACGTTTGTTTCTAAATTCTTTGATTAGGTTCCAAGGCCTCTTTATTTTTTTAAGCACTTTTATCAGCAGTGATTTCCCCCCCTTCTCCCCCCTGCACCCATGCTGGCACAGTTCTTTCTATGAGTTCAGTTGATCGTGTTAAGTGGTTTGGTTTGGGGTTTTTTATTTTTCCCCAGCCTTGTTTGTGCCTGTAATTCTGACTTTAACGTATTCCTTTCTTAAATTTTTATCTGTCTTGAGAAAGAACCACTAGTTTTTTTTGTTTTTTGTTTTTGTTTTTCCTTGGCAGTAGATTTTGTCTTTACTTGATTAGATGAGAAAAAGGATCAAGCAACATTATTCCCAATGCTTAAATAAGGAATAGTTTTCCATTTTTTCCTTGGGAAAACAAAAACTGGCTGGGATTACTTCAGTGCCCTGGAATACTTGATCTTCCTTATCTAGCTGAATGCACGTTCTTTAGCTTGTACAAACTGTCAAATTTGTAAACTGGACTGGGTACCCATAGTGTTTGTTTGCTTTTCTAGCAAAAACACATAGGATTTGTAATAACAGCTAGTTAGTATATTTTGGACAGGCTTTAGCCTTACAGCTGCATGCATTTTTTTTGCCACTAATCAGACACTGATCAAGAACCCACTTCACAAAGCGTCTGTAGCTACTGGCTTTGTTTCAGCAGGATTTCTTCCAGGACTGAGTGGTAACCAGAAGCCTGCTCACCAAGATAACTATTTTGAGTGAGGCTGAGGTAGCCTGTCAGAGACCCATTGGAGCTCATTAAGCCTCTGTTTCAGAATACAGTAACCTCTAAATGTAATAGACCAAAATACAACTATCTATGCGATCTGACATATTAGGATGCATCCTTTCAAGTCAGGGAACTAACTGGACTATATCGTAGATAGCTTTTCGGCAGTTTTTATGTCTATGCTGCAGGCTTGTTGGGTGTCGTGCTTGCACCCATGCTGAGTTAGCCAATCCTGCCTCTGAGAGTCCACGTTGCTGTGCCATACCCCATATACATGTGTCCACACAGGCAATGCAGCTCCAGGTGTCTGGTGCTAGGATTTCTAGGGGCATATCTCAGAATTCTTGGGACCTTTTCAACTGGAACCAGTCTAGGAATTGTTTCCTAGTGTACTGTGGGGGAACTTGTTTGCTCTCCGTGGGCCCATTTTCGGAAATGGTTTTAGCCTGCCAGTACTTCCTACTCTGGATCCTTCTAATTTCTGTCCATTCTAACCAGGGGGAAAACCATGGATCTATTGGATGAGCTGCTCCTACATGTTGGTGAATGGTTTTTGCAGTGGAGTAGATGTTTGGGGAGACTCAGGATGGCATTTCAGAAACAGAAGGTGGAGGGACTCTGAGGAATGGACAGTAATGTCTAGGTTGGAATCACTGGGTCTGATGGCTGCCTCAGCCAACATACTTAGCTAGATTGCAGCATGGACATACCCTAGCTAGCTTTAGTCTTTCCACATGTCCATCCCTGCTTCACTGCATTACATCTCCATGTCCACATCCCCTGCACTGCAAGAATTTTGGCACACAATGCATCCTTGAAGGTGCACTTTCTGAGTGGTGCTTAGAAATGCTATCATCACCCATTTTCTCTCCAGTCAAGAAAAAGCCAAGTTTTTGATGAACCCAGGATTACCCATGATGTATCCAAACTCCACTGAGCAGAAGCCAGGTCCAAGGAGCTGAACAGAGTGCCTGTGATATTTCCAAAATTTGCATAACCCATTCTGAGTAGTATCTCATTCTGGCCACATTTAGGCAGAACTTGGTTTGTAGGAGCATGGAAGACTACCTCTGCTTTTCTTTTATTGCCAAATTGTCTCTTTGGCTCAGCCAAGTGTAAAGGACCAGGGCCAAAAGGCATGATGGGGTTGGAGGCGTGTGTGTGTGGGGAGAGTTTCTCTAAGACAAATACTAAAACATGAAATCTTAAGAAATATATCTTGTTTATATAATTCTAAGTGTATTTCTTTGGAATAGCTGGAGACTCACTACAATAATAGCTACTGTTCAAAGGCATCTTACAAAAAAGAAAAAATCCTATTTTATTGTGTGTATGTGGTGTCAGAACTGAAGAATAAAATATATTAAAGCTTACCTTTATAAATCTGTTTGTGTAGACAGTCTATTTCATTGTCACAATGGTTCAGCACAAGAATACAGGAATGACAAAATTTGCAATGTTACACACTTATTTAGAGGGCTAAGAAAGATATTTTGCATTTGAGTAATATGTGATCATGTAATAGTAAGTGATCATATATGGACTGGGGCAGTGTTAAGGTGATCAATCTTGTCGCTGTGACATTTGAGTATTTAAATTCAAAATAATGTTACATTAATGCTACTTCTAGTATTCATTTTCCAACTTTTCTTGTTCTACAAATGTAAACATTACAACTGAGATGGGAGAGATTCAGCTATCAAAAAGTATGGTATTGTTGTTGAAAGTCTCGATATATCTACAAAAATTCAAAGAGGTCAATTTTCTGAGTCAAAACTAATTCTTAACCTTGAATGCTGTAATCTCTGATAAGTACAGCTGGGATGACACAGGCAAAGAATGAACAAACAAAACCCAAACAGCTGTCTTTGGGAATGATACCTCTGAAGTCCCATTTAGAAAAATGAATTGTTTTAAACCTCCTTACATATAAAAGATACTGCTTGCATGATGCTAGCATTAACTAATTTAGTGGCACTTCCTTGCTGTCCTTGTTTTCATTTTGTCTAAATAATTTAAACTTTAGGGTGAATAGTTGATGATAGCGGATATAATGCTCTCATAGTTTACCTAGTCCTAAACAGGTCTGCACAGCACCAACTTTTAATGCACCTAAATTCCCTTAAGGACTCTAAGGGAGGATATGGTTCTTGTGCCATTAAATAAAATATTTCCCATTGTAAAGAAAGACAAAGGAAGGATACATATAATGGAAACAGTGATAGGTAAGTTTGAGATATTGTGTTTGCTCTTCTGTAAATGTTAGCTGGTCCTATGTCAGCCCAAGTCACTAAGGGCATGTCTAGACTGCAGTCAATGGGTGTGATTGCAGCTTTGAGCCAACATACCCAAGCTAGTTTTAATCTAGCTAGTTCAAATCCCAGAGCAGAGAAGCCATGGCAGCAATGAGGGCTATACAAGTGAATCTGGAACCCTGGGTAATTACTCCTGGGGCTAGCCAACACTGAAGCTTGCTCTGATGCAGCTTCATTGCTCCAGGATCTGACCCAGCTAGACACTTTTGAAAAATAACTTTATTATTGTAGTGAGTCACCAGCTGTTTGAGAGAAATGTATTGAAGAATTATATACACAAAGTATATTTCTTAGGGTTCCTTGTTTTATTGTTTGTCTTAGAGAAACTTTCCCCCATCATGTATTTTCCCCCGATCCTTAAAATTTGGCAGAGCTAAGGGGACAAAACTGGGGATAAATATCAGTGGTCTTCCAAGCTGCATAATGTTGCCAGAATGAGAGACCATTCAGAGTGGGCTGTGTATATGTTAAAAATATGATCACAGGTACTCTGTTAAGTTCCTTGGATATGGCTTAATCTCAGTGGGGTGTGGTTACACCATGGGATCTGCTGGGTTCCTCAAAAGCTTGGCTTCATCTGGATTGGAGAGAAAGATGCTATTTTTCTAAACACCTTCTATCAGAGCAATAGTATAATTGTCCCTCTCCTTTCTTATTGGTTTGGATCGGCAGTGAAATAGTTAATATTTACATTATCATCAGTGGCTATCTGAGTTAAAAATTCATTGAGATTAAAGGAGCAGATCACACATCTCAAAGCTGTTGTTTCAGGCTCTCTGAAAACTTGGGCAGACATAAACACATTGGCTACGCTTAGTCCATGGGTTGCAGGTTTTCTTCACAACCGTGAGAGCTAGAGAGGTAGGACTTAGTGGCCAGATGAGCAAGTAAACACAGGAAGATGTAATGAAAGTTCTGATGGTACCTTAATTAGAGTGGGTGAGACCAGTGATCGCTATAATACTGTATATGAATTGGTAGTGAATGGAACACAGGCACTGCCTTCTGTAGGTGAGAATGGATTGTTTACAGGTTTAAATGAGAACTTTTGCAGTCATCTCTGATCATAAGCTTTGAGAGCATGGTGCTTGCTACATAATTATTTCTGAAATGTAAGGGCAGGGCATATAGTTGCAATTGTCATCTGCCCAACTGATCACAATTGGTTCCTTCCAATTACTCCATAATTTAATGTCATATTTAT